>NW_024717886.1:0-81952 GCF_018991925.1 Homarus americanus
CAGGTTAGCTTCGTTCAATTTGCGTGTTGCTATCGCAGGCCACCAACACCACCACCACACTCCTGTGAGCTGCGCCACCACCACCACACTCACTGCTTGACCCACCAGCACCACCACCACATGTCCTGTGACCACCAACACCACCACACTCCATAACGACCAGCACCACCACCACACTCCCTTAGCGACCGCCAGCACCACCACCACACTCCAGCGACCAACAACACCACCACCACACACACCACCACCACCACCACCACCACACTCACCAGCGACCACACCACCACCACACTCACAGCCCACCACACCACCACCACACTCACCAGCGACCACCAACACCACCACCACACCACCAGCACCACCAACACCACCACCACGCTCAAACGACCGCACCAACACCACCACCACACTCACCACCACCAACACCACCACCACACTCCGCACAGCAGACCACCAACACCACCACCACACACATAGCACCCCAACACCACCACCGCACTCACAACAATACCAGCACCACCTGCACTCCGACCCCCAGCACCGCCACCACGCTCATGTTACCACACCACCACCACACTCTACCAGGCCCCACCACACTCCCAATACCATCACCACCACCACATCACCAGCGACCACCTCACCACCACACTCCACCACCACCACCACCACCACACTCCCGTGACCACCAACACCACCACACTCCACACCACCAACACCACCACCACCACACTCCTGCACTGCACCACACCCCAGCCACCACCACCACCACACTCCCCAGCCACCACCACCACCACCACACTCACCAGCCACCACCATCACCACCACCACACTCCTTAACACCACCAACACCACCACCATGCTCACCAGCGACCTGCACCACCCACCTCACACATACACCACCACCACACCACCACCACACTCATACCACCAGCACCACCACCTCACACCCCACCACCACCACCACACTCGCCAGCAGCCACCAACACCACCACGCCATAGCAACCAGCACCACCACCACACTCAACCAACACCACCACCGCATCCAGCCATACCCCTCCACACCCACTACCCACCACCACCACCACCACACTCGCCAGCGACCACCAACACCACCACCACACTCCGCCACCACACCACCACCACACTCCCAGCGATACCAACACCACCACCACCACACACCAGCGACCACCAGCACCACCACCACACTCCCCAAACACCACCACCACCACCACAATCCTTGACCACCAACACCACCACCACACTCCCACCACCAACGCCACCACCAAACCCACTGCCACCAACACCACCACCACACTCCTGCGACCACCACACCACACTCCTCACCACCACCACCACCACCACACTCACCACCACCTCCACCACCACACTCACCACCACCAACACCACCACACTCACAGGCCATCACCACCACCACACCCAACTACCACCAACACCACCACCACACTCCACGCGACCACCAACTCACCACGCTCCAATGACCACCAACACCACCGCCGCATCGCCAGACCGCCAGCACCGCCACCACGCATCGCCAGACCACCAACGCCACCACCGCACTCGCGATGCACCACCACCACCACGCTCACGCCAGCATGCCGCCAACACCACCACGCTCATGACCACCATCACCACCACCACACTCCGCCAGACCACCAGCACCACCACACCTCCTTGGCCGACCACCAACACCACCACCACACTCACCAGCCACCAACACCACCACCCACTCCTGCTGACCACCAGCACCACCACCACACTCACCACCATCACCACCACCACCACACTCGCCAGCGACCACCATCACCACCACCACACCTGCCCAGACCACCAGCACCCACCACACTCGCAGACCACCAGCACCACCACCACGCTCTAGTGACCACCAGCACCACCACATCACCAGACCACCAACACCACCACCACTCACCACCACCAACACCACCACCGCTCCTGTGACACACACCACCACCACACTCACCATAGCCACAAGCACCACCACCACACTCATAGACCACCAGCACCACCACCACTCCAGCGACCACCACCACCACCACACTCATAGCGACCACCAGCACCACCACCACACTCACCAGGCCACCAACACCACCACACTCCCAGCGACCACCACCACCACCACCTCCTCCCGCGACCCACCAACACCACCACACTCATAGCGACACCATCACCACCACCACACTCCTGCGCCACCAACACCACCACCACACTCACCAGGCCACCAACACCACCACCACACTCACCAGGCCACCAGCGCCACCACCACACTCGCGACCACCAGCACCACCCACCACTCCTCGACCATCACCACGCTCGCAGACCTAGCTTACCACACTCCTGCGACCACCAACACCTCCACCACACTCCTGTGACCCAGCTACCCTACCACAACACCACCACCACACTCGCCAGCGACCACCAACACCACCACGCCACACTCACCAGATACCAGCACCACCACCACACTCATGAATACCAACACCACCACCACACACCATGATAAACAGCCACCCACCACCACACTCCTAGCAGATACCAACACCACCACCACACTCGCCAGCGAACACCAACACCACCACCACACTCACTTGACCGCAACACCACCACCACACACGACCTCAGCACCACCACCACCACACTCACGTGACCACCAACACCACCACCACACTCCCGCCAGCGACCACCAACACCACCACCACACTCACCAACCACCAACACCACCACCACACTCCTGTGACCCACCAACACCACCACCACACTCATAGCGACCACCACGCCACCACCACACTCCACCGACCACCAACACCACCACCACACTCCTGCGACCACCATCACCACCACCACACTCACCACACCACCACCACCACCACCACACTCCCGTGACCACCAGTCACCGCACCACACTCACCACTACCACACCACCACCACACTCCACCAGCGACCACCAGCACCACCACCACACTCCCTTACCCACCACCACCACCACCACACTCATAGCCGCCAACACCACCACCACGCTCACACCACCCACCACCCACACCACGCTACGCCACCACCACACATAGCGTACCCAGCACCTACCACACTCAACCACCACCACCACCACCACTGTACGACCGCCAGCACCACCACCCACACTCCGCAGACCACCACCACCACCACCACACTCCCACGACCACCAACACCACCACCACACTCACACCACCACCACCACCACCACACTCCTGTGACCACCAGCACCACCACACTCCTCACCCACCAACACCACCACCACACTCTGCGACCACCAGCACCACCACCACACTCCCCACGACCACCACACCACCACCACACTCCCGCCAGCCACCACCACCACCACACACTCTCACCACCCTACCACACCACCACCACATATAGCGATACCAACACCACCACCCACCCACCAGCACCACCAACACCACCACCACACTCACCAGGCCACCAGCACCACCACCACACTCATACCCACCACCAGCACCACCACCACACTCGCCAGCCGACCACCAGCACCACCACCCACATCGCCATACCCAGCACCGCCACCACCGCCGTGAATACCAACACCACCACCGCATCGCAGCACCACGCCACCACCACACTCATAGCCACCACCAGCACCACCACCTCCTGCGACCACCAACACCACCACCACACTCCTGCTCCACCACCACCACCACACTCCTCGCGACCACCAACACCTCCACCACTCCTGCCCGACCACCAACACCACCACCACCACGCACTCCCGTGACCCACCGCACCACCACCACGCCCACGACCACCAACACCACCACCACACTCACCAGGCCACCAGCACCACCACCACACTCCTCGACCACCACCACCACACCACCACACTCCTGCGACGCAACACCACCACCACCACACTCCTCTGACCACCAACACCACCACACTCACCAGCAGCCACCAGCACCACCACACTCATAGCACCAACAACACCACCACCGCACTCGCACGCCACCAGCACCACCACCACACTCATAGCGACCACCAGCTCACCACCACACTCACTCAGACCACCCATCACCACTACCATCGCCACTACCAGCACCACCACCACGCTCGCCAGCGACCGCCACCACCACCACACTCCTTGACCACCAGCACCACCACACTCACCACCACCACCACCACACTCACCGACCACCATCACCACCACCACACTCACCAGCGACCTGCTTACCACCACGCACACTCCTGCATCACCACCAACACCACCACACTCCTGCGACCACCAGCACCACCACCACACTCGCACCCACCACCACCACCACCGCACTCACCAGCGACCCACCACTACCACCACCACGCCAGCGACCACCACACCACCACCACACTCCCGTGACCGCAACACCACCTGCACTCCCCCCACCACCACCACCACCACACTCCGCCAGCGACCACCAGCACCACTACCGCTCATACCACCACCACCACCACCACCGCACTCCCGCCAGCGACCCACCAGCACCACCACCACACTCCCGTGACCACCACGCCACCACCACACTCAACAACCACCACCACCACACTCCCGCCACCCAACACCACCACCATACCAACCAACCAACCACCGCCACCACATCAGCCCAATACCAACACCACCACCACACTCTGTGACCACCAGTCACCACTGCCTACACTACCCACCACCACCACCACACTCCTGCGACCCAGTCACCACTACCCTCACCCACCACCACCACACTCACCAGGCCAACAGTCCCCACTACCTCACACCACCCACCCACCTCCTGTGACCCCCAGTCACCACTACCTCCCCACCACCACACTCCTGGACCACCAGTCACCACTGCCTCCCACCACCCACCACCACACACCACACTCTGTGACACTCCAGTCTCATCACACCCACCACCACACACTCACAGCGACCACCAGTCACCACTCACACCACCCACCACCACACCACACTCTGTGACCACCAGTCACCACTACCCCACACCACCCACCACACCACACTCCTGGAAGCATCAGTCACCACCGCCTCACCACCACACTCCAGCGACCACCAGTCACCACTACCTCCACACTACCACCACCACACCACACTCGCGACCACAGTCACCACTGCCTCACACCACCACCACCACTCCTGCGACCGGTCACCGCCAACACTCCACACTACCACCACCACCACCACACTCGCGACCACTACCTCCACACTACCACCACCCACCACCACCACCACCACCACCACCACCACCACGCTCCTGTGACCACCAGTCACCACTACCACTACGACCACCACCACCACCACACTCACCAGCGGCCACCGATCACCACTACCTCCTACCACCACCACCACCTCCTCAGGCCACCAGTCACCCACCTCACACTACCACCACCCACCACACTCACTGAGCCACCAGTGCCACTACCTCACGACCACCACCACGCTACCAGGCCACCAGTCACCCCACTACACTCACACTACCCACCACCACCACACTCCTGTGACCACCAGTCACCACTACCTCACACCACCACCACCACCACACTCCTGCTGACCGCAGTCACCACTACCTCCACACTACCACCACCACCACACTCCTGTGACCACCAGTCACCACTACCTCACACTACCACCACCACCACACTTCCAGCGCACCAGTCACCACTACCTCACACTACCACCACCACCACGCTCACCAGCAGACCACCAGTCACCACTACCACCACCACCACCACACTTCGCCAGCGACCACCAGTCACCACTACCTCACACTACCCACCACACTCCTGCGACCACCTGTCACCACTACCTCCTCGCACCCACCCCCACCACCACACTCCTGTGACCACCAGTCACCACTACCTCCCCCACCCACCACCACCACACTCCTGCGACCACCAGTCACCACTACCTCACACCACCCACCACAGTCACAGTGAGCCCCCAGCTCACCACTACCTCCACCACCACACTCCAGCGTCACCAGTCACCACTGCCTCCCCACACCACCACCACCACCACCGCTCGCCAGGCCACCAATCACCACTACCTCCCTCCCACCACCACCACCACCACACTCGTGGCGACCACCAGTCACCACTACCTTACACTACCCACCACACCACACACTCCAGTGACCGCAGTCACCACTACCTCACCACCACTACCACCACACTCCTGTTACCAGTCACCACTACCTCCACTACCCACCACCACCACCACACTCGCGACCACCAGTCACCACTACCTCCCACCACCACCACCACCACACTCCCAGCGACCACCGGTCACCACTACCTCACACCACCACCACCACCACCACTCCTGTGACCACCAGTCACCACCTCCCACCACCCACCACCACCACTCCTGTGACCATCAGTCACCACACTCACACCACCACTCCTGCCGACCACCAGTCACCACTACTCACACTACCACCACCACCACCACACTCCCACGACCACAGTCACCACTACCTCACACCACCACCACTCCCTGCGACCACCAGTCACCACAACCTCCCTACCACCACCACTACACTCACCAGCGACCACTACCTCCACTACCACCACCACCACCACCACCACCACCACCACCACCACCACCACCACCACCACCGCACTCGGCCACCAGTCACCACTACCACTCACCACCACCACCACCACCACACTCCTGCGACCACCAGTCACCACTACACTCCCCCACCACCACCACACTCCTGCGACCACCAGTCACCACTACCTCACACTACCACCACCACCACCACACTCCGCGACACCAGTTACCACTACTCACGACCACCACCACACTCACCAGCGACCAGCAGTCCACCCACACTACCACCACCACCACCACCTCCTGCGACCACCAGTCACCACTACCTCACCACCACCACCACCACTCACTCACAGCCGCACCAGTCACCACTACCTCCCCCACCACCACCACCACACTCCTCAGCGACCACCAGTCACCACTACCTCACCCCTACCACCACCACCACCACCACACTTCTGCGACCACCAGTCACCACTACACTCACACTACCCACCACCACCACACTCACCAGCGACCACCTGTCCGCACCTCACCCCACTACCACCACCTCACCACACTCACCTCAGCGACCACCAGTCACCACTACCTCACACTGCCCACCACCACCCACCACCACTCCTGCCAGGCCACCAGTCACCACTACCTCACCCACTACCACCACCACCACACTCCCTGTGACCACCAGTCACCACTACCACCACCACCACCATCACACTTCTGCGACCACCAGTCACCACTACCTCACACTACCACCACCACACCACTCGCAGCCACCTGTCACCACTACCTCACACCACCACCCCCACCACCACACTCCTGTGACCACCAGTCACCACTACCTCCACACTACCCACCACCACCACCACACTCCTGTGACCACCAGTCACCACCTCCCACACCACCCACCACCCACCTCCTGCTGACCCCCAGTCACCACTACCTCCACCACCACCACACTCCTGTGTCACCAGTCACCACTACCTCCACACTACCCACCACCACCACCACACACCTGCGACCACCAGTCACCACTACCTCCACCCCACCCACCACCACCACCCACCACACTCCTGTGACCACCAGTCACCACTACCTCATTACCACCACCACCACCACACTCCGTGACCACCAGTCCACTACACTCACACCACCACCACCCACCTCCTGTGACCACCAGTCACCACTACCTCCTCTCACCACCACCACCACCCACACTCCTGTGACCACTAGTCACGACTTCCTCACACCACCACCACCACCACAGCCACTGTGACCACCAGTCACCACTACCTCCTGTACCCACCACCACCACCACACTCCTGTGACCACTAGTCACCACTACCTCCCACCACCACCACCACACTCCTGCGACCACCAGTCACCACTACCTCCCACCCACCACCACCACCACACTCCTGTGACCACAGTCACCACTACCTCCCACCACCCACCACCACCACTCCTGTCCAACAGTCCCCTGCCTCCACCCACCACCACACTCCTGCCTTGACCCCAGTCCACCACTACCTCCCACCACCACCACACTCCTGTGACCACCAGTCACCACTGCCTCCCACCCACCACCACACACACCACACTCCTGTGACCACCAGTCACCACACCTCCACCCACCCACCCACCCACACACACCCACACTCCTGCTGACCACCAGTCACCACTACCTCCCCCACCCACCACCACACACACCACACTCCTGTGACCACCAGTCACCACTACCTCCACACCACCCACCACCACCACCACACTCCTGTGACCACCAGTCACCACTGCCTCACCACCACCACACTCCTGCTGACCACCAGTCACCACTACACTCCACTACCACCACCACCACCACACTCCATGACCACCAGTCCACTACCTCCACCACCACCACACTCCTGCGACCACCAGTCACCATAACCTCCCACACTACCACCACCACCCACCACCTCCTGTGGCCGCTACCTCACACTACCACCACACCACCACCACCACCACCACACTCCTGAGCCACCAGTCACCACTACCACTGACCACCACCACCACCACCACACTCCTGCGACCACCAGTCACCACTACCTCCCACCACCACCACCACCACACTCCTGCGACCACCAGTCACCACTACCTCACACACACCACCACCACACTCCTGTGACCACCAGTCACCACTACCTCCCTACCACCACCACCACACTTCTGCCCAGGCCTCCAGTCACCACTACCTCCACACTACCACCACCACCACACTCCTCTTGACCACCTGTCACCACTACCTCACACTACCACCTCCCCACCCACCTCCTGCTGACCACCAGTCACCACTACCTCCTACCCACCACCACCACCACACTCCTGTGACCACCAGTCACCACTACCTCCACACTACCACCACCACACTCCTGCGACCACCAGTCACCACTACCCACCACCCACACTTCTGCCCACCAATCACCACTACCTCACACTACCACCACCACCACCTCCTGCCAGGCACCTCACCACTACCTCCACACCACCCACCCCCCACCACCACACTCCTGCTGACCACCAGTCACCACACCTCCACACTACCCACCACCACCACCACACTCCTGTGACACCAGTCACCACTACCTCCACCACCCACCACCACTCCTGCTGACCCCAGTCACCACTACCTCACACCACCACCACACTCCTGTGTCCACTGTCACCACTACCTCCACACCACCCACCACCACTACCTCACACCCACCACCCACCACCACACTCCTGTGACCACCATTCACCACTACCTCCACACTACCACCACCACCACCACCACACTCCTGTGACCACAGTCACCACTACCTCACACACCCACCACCACACTCCTGCTGACCACCAGTCACCACTACACTCACACCACCACCACACTCCTGTGACCACAGTCCCCCACCTCACACCCCCACCACCACCACACTCCTGTGACCACCAGTCACCACTACCTCACACTACCACCCACCACCCACCACTTAACACCCACCACCACCACTCCTGTGACACCTGTCACCACTACTCACACTACCACCACCACCACCATCACACTCCTTTGACCACCAGTCACCACTACCTCACACTACCCACCACCACCACCACCCACACTCCCTGTGACCACCAGTCACCACTACCACCCACCACCACTCCTGTGACCACAGTCACCACTACCTCACATTACCCACCACCACCCACACTCCAGTGACCCCGGTGCCACTACCTCACACCACTACCACCACCACACTCCTGTGACCACCAGTCACCACTACCTCGCACCACCCACCACCACCACCACCACCTCCCGTGACCACCAGTTAATACCACCACCACCACCACACTCCTGCGAGCCAACAGTCACCACTACCTCACCTACCACACCACACTCCTGCTGACCACCAGTGACCACTACCTCACAGTACCACCACCACCACCACACTCCTGTGACCACCAGTCACCACTACCTCACACTACCCACCACCATCACCACACTCCTGTGACCACCAGTCACCACTACCTCACACTACCCACCACCACCACCACACTCCTGTGACCACTAGTCACCACTACCTCACACCACCACCACACTCCTGTGACCCCCAGTCACCACTACCTCACACTACCACCGCCAGCACACCCATAAAATTTTAGTTCACTTGGTGTAATTCAAGATTATTTTTTTAAATCAACACTGCACTGCGCTATATGTTATCAATATTTCAAAATGACCAATAATTTGACTGGAAACACTGAAAAAAAAGCATTTATGTTGAAGTGTCTCAAACAAGGTGTTCCTTCCTCTGAACCTGTAAAGAAACTGACGCCAAGCTTGGTGTGTTGAGTGGCTGTTTGGCGCGCATAAAGCTAGTTTTCTGTTCAATAATTATTAAAATGACTAAAAAATTTAATATAAAACTTTTAAAATGATTGAATAGTACAACCTTCTTGATATTTACTAAAATGGTAAGGAATTTAAGCCCTAGAACCGATTGCTGTATTGGCGGACTAATACGACAGCTAGTGAGCCAGCGAAAACATGTTGAGGGGCGCTTGTAAGGAATTCGTTAATCGAGGGATTGCTCGTTAACTGAAGTGAAATCTTATGGAAGGTAATTCGTTAAACGAGATTTCATTAACCAAGGCGCTCGTTAACCGAGGGATCACTGTACATGATAATTTCCGATAAAACGATTTTGATGGTACAATAAAAGCAGGTACTGTAATTATAGTAGGTATTACAAGAAATATTAATACTTTGAATAGATATTTTTTAAGAGATGATTTAATGGAAGAGAGTGTAGTCTTTGCCCACATGGGTGGGGGTAAGTTGTTCCACACCTTCATACCGTGATATTTTATGGAGGCCTGGGACTGAGAGGAGCGCTTGGGGGGTGGTCTTAGTAGCTCTGGGTGCCTTAAGTTGTATCTCTGATTATTCTGGAAATAATTATTGTCAAGCAAGTGATTGATAGATTTGTAAACAAAGAGGGCACAGCAGTAGGTGTTAATATCTCCGAATTTTAACCTTTTCAATTTAGCAAATTTTTCGTTTGTGTGAGCTGTTTTTTTTCAAGTAGATCATTGTCCGTACAACTCTCTTTTGTGCAGTAACCAGGGATTGTGTTTTTGAAGAGCCAGAGGCCCTCATAGTGTGTGACAGTGTATCAGGTGTTGGTAAACAAGATCTTGATAGATTTCTTTCATTGCTGTGAGAGTGAGTGACTGTCGAGTGTGATACATGATACCGCACTGTTTATTGACTTTACTGTGAATGGCTTGTATGTGGTTTCTCCAGTTAAGTTTCTACATCATTAACTACTCCAAAGGCCAAGAAATCAAGGCAAGCAATTACACTGGAGCAGAAAAACAAGGTGCTAGAAGCACCGCAGCGTGGAAATGGTGTTTCCCACATGTCAGATACGTCCACAGCCACAGCAGTAGACAGTGTTGTGTGAAAATCTATTTTGGATAGCATAAAGTAATTAAAAAATATGTTGAGTGGAAAGTGAGTGCTGGGTGAGTTAGGCGGGTGGTGAGTGGCACCAGCGTGACCACCCTCTCACATCAGCTGATCGTTAGTAAACAGACCATTTTGCATCCCTTAATTTTAGCTGTGTTGATTTATGAGTGTTTGTTTATTCTAGGAGATAGGCTGAGGACAAACTATATATATACTGTACAGTATAGTCTGCATTTACGAGGATTTTGTTTACGCGTTTGGTCATTTATGCGGCACCTTGCCAGAATAAAAATTTTAAGTTACGAGGTTCATTCCATCATTTACGTGGGAAGCGGCGCGAGCAGGGTGCACATTAGGTCGCTCTTACGTTATCGCTGACGTCATATGACATATCGGACTGTGATTGGGCCACGCATCCTTACCACCCACGCATTCCCTCCGCCGCTAGCTGTGATTGGTCTTATGTAACATGACGTGCCCTGCCACCAGAGGGAAGAAGTCGCTGATCTAGCCGGGCCAATCTCATTGTTCTCAGTTCTCCGCGTATACTGTTCTCTCTTGTGCCCGCTATTCCCCTCACAATGGCTTCCGCTGGACCTCCACCACCCCCGAGAAACCTTGAACTATCTGGACCAAGCCATGGTTATGTGAAGGAAATCATCGAGTTGGGGGAGAAAATTAAGCTCATCCTTGACAAAGACACAGTCAAGTATCGGTATGAAGTGTCTAATAACCTTCTGTCGAATTTTATGGAGCCGTATGTCCAGATGTATCACGACAACATCAATGCTAGTCTCGCCCGCAACCCACCACAACCACAGCCAGCCCAAGTCAGTGATAGTGACAGTGAGGATATGGACTTTGAGGGGTTTGTCAGGGAGGCCCTGCAAACCTCTCTGAGTAGTGATAGTGATTCACCGGAGGGCCACTAATCTGCCCTCTGCCTCGGAACCAGCCGCCATCCTCATGTGCCGACCCATCTCTTCTACTAACGTAAGTGTTAAACACCTTTAGATTTGTAGTTTTTTATTTATATATTATGTGTGTGTCAATACCATCATAAAATTATGATGTTATTTTTACTACAGGGTACGTATTGTGTCGGAAAAAGTGGAGTTTGGGGGTCGGCCCAGTCTCTATTTCATTTAATCCCATATGTTCTGTTATTTCGTTTATCGTTTTACGCGGACCTCCACGGGTTCAATTGACCGCGTAAATGCAGACTACTGTATACTGTATATGTGTGTGTGTTTCAGGCATAATCTTACATGGGCCACTGGTATTTTGCTTTGTGTCTGGGTGCTCCCTCAGTCACACAGATTGGGAAAATTTCTGAGCTCCCCTCCCCTTCCCCAGGAGTTGCTGGTTTACACACGGCACTTTAATCCATTGAATTGTAAATGGGAAACTAACCTCTACAATTGGGGAGGTGAAGGCAGTTGAATGGTGTGCCAGTCAGTCAGTCACACTGCTATATTTTATACCAGACAGTTTACGAACGTCCGACCTACGAACATCCACTGATGCGAACGAGGTTAAACCTTAAATTTACTGTATTTTATTTATTTGGTGACTTTTTTTTTACTTTCATGTACTGTTTTTTGTTATTCTCCCTTTTCTTTTTCTTACTTTAAGTGAATTTAGAAGTATATAAGGACTTAGGCTATGATATAGTGGGATTTTAAAACATTGTTTTGTAAGTACAGTACAGTATGCACATAGCATGTGTTTTGACTTACGTCCATTTTTGTTTTATACTTAAGAATGTCCTTAGGAACGGAATTCATTCGTAACCCAATGTTAGGTCTGTGGGACCCACATTTATCTTTCACTATTCCTAAAGGCTTTGGTGCCCTTCAAGAGTAATCCAGGCAAGTTTTAGAAAATATTTAAATATTAAATTGAGGGATTGAGAGGTGTTTCCAGTACAGTATAGTCTGGATTTACGCGGTCAATTGAACCTGTGGAGGTCCGCGTAAAACGAGAAACACTTAAACGAAATAACAGAACATATGGGATTAATTGAAATAGAGACTGGGCCGACCCCCAAACTACACTTTTTCAGACACAATACGTATGTTGTAGTAAAAATAACATCTTAATTTTATGATGGAATGCACACACAATTAATATTTAAGAGAAATGCAGTCGCCGGTTAATGTCCATTCAAATTATGGACTCAACTCCCCCCCCCCTCTTCCCACACTCGCTGGGTCCCTCTCTCCCTCCCTACCCCCACCTTCCCTCCCTACCAGAGAAATGTTTGGGGAAAAACAGTATGCTTTTTTTTATCATTAACCCACTCAGGCACAGGTCATTTTTAATGACCCACATCAAGGCCTTGGGGGCGAAAGTATAATAAAGCAACAATAATAATAATAATAATAAAATAATGATGATAATAATAATAATAATAATAATAATAATAATAATCATAATAATAATATTAATAATAATAATAAAAAGATTAATAAAAATAAATAACAATTATAATAAAATAAAATATTAATATTAATAAAAATTATAAATAATAATAATAATGAGCCATAAATAAATTTAGAAAATATGAAAAAATATCAAGAGTGAGAAATACTGTATGTATATTGTGTTGTCAAAGTAAGAGAAACAATTGAGACCCTGCAATTAAGTGTAAATGCTTACATTATTAGTAATAAATAATACCTCATACTAAAGTGAGGATAATATAATTGACATTGCTGGATTCCTTGCAAGACAGGGAATATTTTGAATATAAAAGTCATATATTTTGCACAAAAAATTTAAATTTTGCTCCTTCTAATAAAATTCTTAAATTACATCTAAAATTTGTATGTCTAATGCAAATTTTAGGATGTTTATATTTAAAATAATCACCATCTTATAAGAATTCCAGCAATATAAATTATATATTTTATGAGCTAAAAACAAATATGTTCAGTAAATAAACAAATGTAATGATTGAATATCAGACCAAAGCTTACAGCCCAGAATTACATTACATATAACAGCAAGTACACTACAGACCTCGTGGTACCACCACATACCAGGTGGAGACACCCCAAGACCCTAGGGACGTGACCTCGGCCGCTAATTACCTGAATTAGCGGGTGACCTCACCTGAACACGCTGTCCAGATCTAACCAGTTTAGTGATAATTGGTTATAGGTCAAAAGCCGGCTGGGCCGACCCCATATAAAGGCCCTACAGTCCCGTCCAAAGCGATTCCATTCTGATTCTTTTTCTGATCCTGGTTGCCATTCGAACATTCTGAGGAGACGCTCATTACTCTGGGGATTCTCAGAGTCACGCTCGTCCTCTCCCTAGGTCCGGGGGGGGGAGACTCCCTGACGTTACCAGCTAAGCAGAAGCCTCCCATAGGAGGCAGCCCAGCCAAGCACCCACTGGGCCTACGCCAGGTGTACACGTGAGTCATTGTCAGAACGATTCCTAGGGCAAGTTACATAATGTGGGAAGTGTATTCATTCATGTGTGTCCGAGAGTCAGTGTCGAGTAACGTAACATAATGTGTAGTACCCCGATATAATAAGATATTAAGGTGTCCATGTCATTGAGTGAATTAATAATTAGTTGTATCGAAGAGATGTTTAACACATTGTCCCTTTAAGAAGTAATATATGTGTATTGACATACGAGATAAGATAAGCGTATTGACGCTGAGTAAATAACACCCCGGCCACGCTACCAAGCTTCTTATCTTTACATTACTACTCTCTATACTTCCTGCTTATATGTAATATCTTCTTCTGTGAGTGTCTCATTATACAAATTATACTTCACCCGCGTAAATGATGAAGTTTACCGCGTAATTAAAACATTTCATTTTGGCAAAGTGCCGTGTAAATGACCAGACGCGTAAACAAAAACTGCGTAAATCCAGACTATACTGTACTGTACTAATATCCTTGGTACTGTTAACCAGGTTGAGGACCTTAGGCAGATGGGAGAGCTTGTAAAGGGTCTGTTAAAGGCTGGTCGTGTGATGGCTGTCCAAGAAGACAAAGGTGACATTCGCTGTTCCAGGATGACACTACATAATGGAATGTTACACCTCCACACCCTCCTGAAGAAACCCATACCAGACAATACTTATACACTAGAGGTGAGTTTGGAAACGAGATATTTTTTTAAAAAAAGTACATTGGTTTGTAGAACTAAACCAGTTGTAGTGTGTACTGTATTATATGTCTCTTAGTACACAGTAGGAGGGAGCCTGGAAATACTGTTCATCCCTGTGTCCAAATTGTATGTGATGTTCTAGAATTAATTGAGCCAATCTCTTCATTTCTAACACAAATCTACTTTTTTGTCTCTCATCTAAACAATATACTGTACTGTATTCATTTTTTTAGTATGGATTCTTACTTCTTTGTAAAAGTAAACAACTAACATTGTGAATGTGATTCTGTAACTCAAAATTATTCAAGAATATTTTTATGATTCGTAAAAAATAATATTTTGGGGGGAGGAGGGGGGAGGGAGGAAAATATAGAGTGTTGAATTTTTCTGAGATGCAGTAAAGTACAGTGGTCCCTCGGTTAACGAGCACAATTCGTTCTGGAAGGTTGCTCGTTAACCGAAAAATTCGTTAACCGAAACCATTGTTTCAATGGGTTTTTGGGTAATTGGTTCCAGCTCACTGAAAATTGCATAAAGTCAACAAAAAAGGTAGTAAAGTACACTTACTTTGAGGTGTGTATGTAGAAGGCTCCTGGATGATGATGCTGATGTGAATTTGAAGTGGGAGGTGGAGGAGGAGAAGGGAGAAGAGAAGGAAGTGGGGGTGGAGGAGAAGCATTTTACTGCTTCTTGGAAGGTGAGTCACCTTCCATGAAAATGTCAGGAACCTCTGGATTGACAGATTCTCCAGCAGGAACATCCTCTCTCCTTCTTGAAGTGGAAGGCTGAGGGCTAGCATCTTGTTCCCCCTGCCTTTTAATGAAGAAACTGTCAATTTTTGTCTGTTGGGCATCTCTCCTCCTCATCATTAACTGATGTTTGAAGAAGGAGACCACTGTGTCCTCAACATTACACAAAGAAAGTTCTGCTTTTTCCACATTAGGGTGCCTTGAAGCCAGTTTCCTGAACTTCTCCCAGTAGTGAACAACATCTTTCAAATCTGAAGTAGACATATGGTCATCACTTTCCTTTTCCTCCTCACTACTGTCAGCCTCTAACATCTCATCCAGTTGCTGCAAGTCTTCAGGAGTAAGTTCCTGCTCATGTGACATTACAAGCTCTTCTACATCATCCTCCTCCACTTCAAGGCCCAATGACTGACCAATGGACACAATCTCCTGGTCCAACTCTGCTTCTTCCTCAAATCCCTTAAAATCATGGATTACTGATGGCCACAGTGCTTTCCATGCAGAATTGAGGGGTCTAGTGGAGACTTCTTGCCATGAGGACACAATCAATTTTACAGCTTCCAGGATGTTAAATTGTGTCTTCCAGAACTGTGCCAGTGTTAGTTCAGGATCAGTGGAAGTTGCCTGATGACACCTCCTGAACATTTTCTTCATGTACAGCTTCTTAAAGTTGCTGATCACATTCTGGTCCATTGGCTTGTTACGACCCTAGGCCTCTTAGGGTGTAACAAAATTACAAATTCAACTTCTCTTTGTACTATAGGTCCAAGGAATAGATCCCACCAAAATCATCACCTCATTACTATGGGGTATATTGAAATACATGTAATAGTTTTAATTACAGAATATATTAACAAATTAACAATAAAATAAATATATCAGTATGTACAAAAATAAACAAATACAAATTAAATCTGATCAAATAAATGACTCAACTGAGTGACAAAATAATGAACATAAAAGTAAAGACTACCATGAACAACGTGGTCTATTTACCACATGGAACTTCATAAATAAGTAAGTTATTTTCCGTGGAAACTCTAAAATATGATTAACAATAATCTTTCACAAATAATACTTTTCTTGGTGTTATAAAAGTCGAGCAAGGTTTACATGTTACACCACTAGAAACATATTGTACAATAAGAAAGGAGATACTCTGTACTTAACATAGCACTGCTGGGCCCATACTAAAGCAAACAAAGCGAGCGGACGCTGGCAGAAATGACGTCACAAACAAAAGACGTTCATGTTGCGAATCCACAATCAACGATGGAACGCTCACTTGTAACAGGCTGTATGATTGATGTAGTGTTGGGAGGCAAAAACAACACTTTGACAAAGTCAAATTGAGACTCCAAAGTGCTGACAAGTTGAGGGTCATGACCAGGGGCATTATCCATAAGGAGAAGAGACTTTAAAGGAAGTTTATTGGTGGTTAGATAGCTCTTCACAGAAGGGCAAAACACCTCAACTGCCCATTCATTAAAGAGCTGTCTTGTCACCCATGCCTTACGGTTGGACTTCCAATAAACTCCAAGCCGTCCTCTCTTACCATTTTTTGTTGCTTGAACACCCTGGGGTTCTTAGAGTGGTAGACAAGCAGAGGCTTCAGTCGGAAATACCCTGAAGCATTGGCACCAAGCAATAGTGAGACGGTCTTTCATGGGTTTATGCCCAGGTAAAGAGGCTTCATCTCTGGTGATGAATGTCCTTTGGGCATTTTTTTCCAGAACAGCCCAGTTTCGTCCACATTGAACACTTGCTGTGGAAGATAATTTTCTTTATCCACCAGTTCTTTAAAGTCCACTAAAAATTTTGCTGCTCCTTCCTTATCAGCACTGGGAGCCTCACCATGCCTAACAACACTAAAAATGTCACTTCTTTTTTTACTTTTTTTGAACCAGCCCTTGCTGGCCCTAAACTCTTCAAACTCTGTGCCTAAAGAACCAGGTTGATCTGCCTTTAAATGTTCGTAAATCTCCCTGGGTCTTTCACAAATAAATTCGGTCGAAACTGAATCACCTTTCATTTGTTTTTCCCTAATCCAAATGAGAAGTAACCTCTTTGTTTCTGCTATTAGGGATCTACCTTTAAACACTCTGGTAGATTTGTCTCTCACTTTCACTTCCTTGAATTTGTCTTTCTGTGAAAGAATTGTCGACACAGTTGATGTTGACATGCCATATTCTTTGCTAAGCACATTTGTTCTAATGCCTTCTTCATGTTTCTTAATAATTTCCTGTTTCACCAAGATTGAAATCGCTTTTCTGGATTTCTTGGGACCCATGCTGGATTCAAAAACAATTTCAACACTAAAATTTTAAGTTTAATTGCTGTAAATAAAGAATATTTTCTTTAAATCAACACTGCACTGCGCTATATATCATCAATATGTAAAATAAATTTTAAAATGACCAATAATTTCACTGTAAAAACGGAAAAAATAGTTTATGTTGAAGAGAGTCTGAAGCAAGATGGTACCTCCGCTGAAAACAGACAGAGACTGACGCCTGTTTGGTTTGTTGAGTGGCTGTTTGGCGCACTAAAAACCAGTTTCCCTGTACTTCAATTATGTTAAATAATTGTTAAAATGACTAAAAATTTTAATATAAGACTTTTAAAATTATTGAATAGTACAACCTTCTTGATATTTACTAAAATAGTAAGGAATTTAAGCCCTAGAACCGATTACTGTTTTGGCGAACTAATACTACAACTAGTAAGCAAGCGAAAACATGTTGAGGGGCGCTCGTAAGGAATTCGTTAATCGAGGGATTGCTCGTTAACCGAAGTGAACAATCTTATGGAAGGTAATTCGTTAACCGAAATTTCGTTAACCGAGGCGCTCGGTAACCGAGGGATCACTGTAGATGATAATTTTACTGGGCTTGAGGGGCAGCGCACTTGCAGAATTAGGGTCCTCCCACAGTAGAAAAACTTGAGACAAAGAGCTTCTAACACAACTACTGTATATGTGAGGGTTGTGTATCATCACAACTATCATTCTATTCCTGCTTGTTTTGTGGCTAACTATAATACCTTTCAGGCCTATACAGGTAACTCAATGAATCTCTGTCGGGGGTGTGTAGTGGTGGTGTTAATGTCTTGGCTGGTTAAGTTAGTGAGCTGTGTGGTTGGGTCACGTGTGCCCAATTACTCTGCTTACAAATATTTATGGCACTTGGAATTTTGGTATTTATAATAAATGTAAGCATATATTTTTCATGCTTGTATGTTTTAAAATACCATAATTCAGTAGCTGCATCAAGTGCCATAAATTTGGCACTAGCTCCGCCTCCACCTACCAGCCGGGAGGAGGCGAGTGCCTTGTAAACAATGACATTTCTAACCACACCCTGCAAAATACAGTGTGCTTAGCAAATGCTGCAGCTTCTGAAAATGGAGGGGGGCCGGAGTTATTACTAAGAGCAGAGATTTTACCGAGAACAAATTCTGGCTTGAATGTCCTGTACACTAATACTGACACGTTCCTTGATAAGAGAGAGGAGTTTGAAAAACCAACCCGATATTGTAGGAGTTGTAGAACTGTTGTACAAGAACAGGAGATTTGACCCAGAGGAATGTGAGTTCAGTATTGCTGGATATGACTCATTTACAACCTTTCTCAAGAAACTTGCAAGAGGGGTGTGATTATCTTTGCTTGGCAAGACCTTAGAGCCAGCCAGGCGAGGGTACAGGGAGAGGATGTTTTTGAAGAGTCCAAGTGGTGTAAAATTAAAGGGAGGGGACTTACTTATTGTCGGGTGTATCTACAGATCCCCAAACTGTGGCCCACTAAATCAAAGGAACCTAAGAGCCTTAATACTGTAGACAACGCAGCGATGCTCAACCCTAGCCACCTCTTTATTATGGGGGACTTTAACTATGGCGACATCGACTGAAGAAACGAGTTCACCCAAATGACTTGAATAACCTTGCTACTCTTTTTGTAGAAACTCAGAGAGATCATGTTCTGTTCCAACATGTTAGGGACCCGACACCTTACAGAGGGGAGCAAACACCCAAGACACTGGACCTCATCATAACAAACGAGGAGGGTATGGTGGCCAAACTGGAACACCTTGCCCCAGTTGGCACCAGTCACCATGTACAGTCACCGCAAAATAAATCTTTACATTTTTGGCACAAATGAAATCTTTACACGGCGTGCAGCGTAAAGATTTTAATTACGCTCCCGGGCTAACAAAAGTGGGAGGTGCATGTGATCATTTAACCGTCTCCCACACACCTCCAGCCACTAAGGCCGCTTGCTTCACTGAGTCTCGCGCTTTGATAGAGAGAGGTGCAAATATATGTATCTCCGCCACCCGCCATTCTCCACGCGTGCGTCAACTTTGAGAGCCTATATCTCCACTCAAACTGTACAGAATAGGTCGCAACAAGCTCGCACTACATGAAAAAGCTCGGGCTTTAACCCAATTAGAACTGAGGATGTCTGTGATACGTGTAGCCGCAGACTTAAAAGTTTCAAGGCAAGCCATTTACACCTCAAACATGCGGCGGCGCCATCACCTCCCGGAGCTATACCGAAGAGGAAAGTGGGATCTGGGGCTGTTAGGAAGACTTCAATAAGGACAGACAACATTCTGAAGCATGAAGTGATGTCTGATCCTGCTGTAACAGCTTCTACACAGAAGAAAAAGCACCCAGACCTCCTCAAACATGTGGCAATCAGGACCGTACAACATCGTCTCCAGAAAGACCACGGTTTACCGACTCGGCGCGCAGCTAAGAAGCCTCTTCTCACCGAGGCTATGAAGACGAAGAGGATTAATTTCTGCAAGAAATACCAGCACTGGACATCAGATGACTGGAAGAAGGTGATGTTTAGTGATGAAAGCACCTTTAGGCTGGTGAGGTGGTGCCTCGAAGATCTTGCGTCGGCCCAAGAATGTGTCGCGGTACTCTCCAAAGTACACCGTCAAGACAGTGAAGCATCCAGATAGTGTGGGGTGCGTTTAGTGGTTGTGAGGGCAGGGGAGGCCTGTACTTCCTTCCCAAGAATGTCACGATGAAGGGAACTAATTATATCAAGGTGTTAAGGGACCACATGCTACCGTTTTGGCCAATCCATCAATGTCATCATTTCATGCATGATGGTGCCCCTGCCCACAAGTCAAAAATAGTCACAAAGTTCCTCAGTGACAATGAAATTCATGTGTTATAGTGGCCTGGTAACTCCCCCGACTTTAACCCGATCGAAAACGCTTGGAACGTGATGAAAAACAAGATTCAAGAGGCCAGACCCAGCAACATCAAGGACCTGCAGGAGGAGCTGAAAAAGTTGTGGGTCAGCATGGACGTCTCCTACTTTGCCAACCTCGCCCAATCAATGCCAAAATGACTGCAGATGGTATTGTAAACGAAAGGCAACATGACCAAATACTAAATGTAAGGTAAATACAGTTGGTCCTCATATTACGCGGTCCCGCATTCCGCGTTTCACCGTTAACGCGGTGCCTTGCCAGAACCTAACATTTTCACATTCCGCGGTCGTGAACCCCATTACGCGGAGAGCGGCTGGCAAGCTGCGCCATTTTTGGATCCAAACCTCCCGCCATCCGCCATGTTGTGTAAGAGGCGCGAAAATGGTGCGCACAAGGTCGCCCAGTCATCAAAACATGACCAGTTCTTCACCCGCCACCCACTACAGCCGGCCCAAGTCAGTGATAGTGATAATTATAGTGAGGATATGGACTTATATGAACTTTGGGGGGTTTGACAAAGAGGCCCTGCAAGCCTCTGTGGTGGATAGTGATACAATTGATACAAGTGATACAGGTGAGGGCCAATAATCTGCCCTTTGCCTCGGAACCAACCGCCCATCCCCGTGTGCCCAGCCATCTTTTCTACTGATGTAAGTGTTAAAAAACCTAATATTATTGATATTTCTCTTAATTATTAATTGTGTGTGCATGCCATCATAAAGTTAAGATAATATTTTTACTACAACATAGTTGTGTGTCGTCAAAAAGTGGAGTTTGGGGATCGGCCCGGACTCCATTTCAATTAATCCCATATGTTATGTTATTCACTTTACGCGTTTCTCACTTTCCGCGGTACCCTCCGGGTTACATTAACCGCGTAATATGAGGACCAACTGTACTGTAATAAAAGCCATGTAAGTCATATTTTTAGTTTTTATTCTCCTCCAAATCTCAAGGTGAACACAATGTCAACATTTCTTTTGCGGCGACTGTAGTGTTGTTATTCCGATTTAACTGTTACCTCGTTCATAATAAAGCCAAGCCAAGGTGCAAATATTACAAGGGAAATTACGACTGGATGAGGGAAGAGATGGTAGGCATCCACTGACCTGACTCACTAAGGCACAAGAACGCAGACACTACGCTTAATATCATAACTAGTAAAGTGACCTATTAGATCGATAAATATAAACCCAAGACCAAAACCCAGTGCCTCTAGGAATACGAGGGGACCCCTACATATGAACCATGCGGTGGTTAACAAAGTTTAGAAGAAAACTCAGAAATTCAAGACGTGGGTTAGGTCAACCGATGAGCAGGACAGGAGGATGTATGCAAGAGCCAGAAACAAAGCAAAGTCAGAGTGTAGAAGGGCTGAAAAGGAGTTCCCGAGGCTGGTTGCAAGCGAGGTCAAGTCAAACCCAAAGGTGTTTTACTGCGATGCAAATTCGAAATTAAAAACGCGAGTAGGAGTATCAGACCTGAGGCTTGAAGATGGTAGTTACACAGATTCTGACCAGGATAAAGCTTAGGTATTGAACAGCTTCTTTTCCTCGGTGTTCACAAGAGAGAATGTGATTAACCTTCCTGCGTTTGAGGACAGACGGTTGACACAGCACTGGCCCACAATGTGTTCACAGAAGAGGGTATAAGAAATACACTGTCAAAGCTAAAGGTCCATAAGAGTCTCGGCCCTGACATGGTGCATCCCAGAGTGCTAAGAGAGTTGTGCAACGAGCTTTCCGAGCCCTTGAAGATCCCGTTCTGTAAATGCCTGAATGAACAAAAGCTCCCCAGTGACAGGAAAATGGCTTATGTGAGTCCTATCTTCAAGAAGGTCAATCGTCACTCCACCGGCAACTATAGACCGGTGAGCCTGAGCGGCATAATATGCAAAGTACTTGAGAGCGTTATCAGAGATGCCGCAATGGGACATCTAGTATGAAGCAACCCTGTAAAGGATTGCCAACACGATTTTATGCCAGGGCGCTCCTGCTTAACACAATTGCTCAAGGTATTGGATATTTGGACCCATATTCTGGAACGGGGTGGTAATATCGACAATATATATCTAGATTTTGCCAAGGCTTTCGACAGGGTCCCCAATGAAAGGCTGAAAATCAAACTGGAAGGGTACGGAACTCGAGGAAATGTACTAGCGTGGATAGAAGACTTTCTGCATGACCGCAAGCACTGTGTGGTGGTTAATGGCACGAAATCATCATATGTACCTGTAATGAGTGGGGTGCCACGGGGCAATGTATTTGGCCCAGTGTTGTTTGTTTGTTTCATAAATGACATGCCTGACGTTATACACTCCTCCATATAAGTGTTTGCGGATGACGCCAAGTTATTTCAGGAAATCAAGAACCAAGCAGACTTTGAAGAGCTGCAGAAGGATCTTTGTGAGCTCGAAGAATGGTTGAAGAAATTGCTGCTGAGATTCAATGTCATGAAGTGTAAGAGGATGCACCTGGGGCGTACCAACGGTAAGGAGGCGTATCATATGTCCCAACGGGATGAAGAAACTGAGCTATATGTGACTGAATGTGAGAAGGACCTAGGTGTGTATGTTGACAATGAGCTGAAGTTCTCAGGTCAGTGTGAGAAGAAGGTAAATCAGGCAAATAGATTATTTGGTCTTATGAGAAGGTCGTTCAGATATCTAGATGGTCCATCCCTCGTAACGATCTTCAAGCGTGAAGTGCTTCCCCATCTGGAGTACTGTCACCCTGTCTGGTCCCCGAGATATGCTAGGGACTGTCAGTTGATTAAAAATGTTCAAAGGAGGTCCACCAGACTGGTGCCTGCACTTTGGCATCTCAGCTACCCTGAGAGATTGGAGTGCCTGAACTTGCCTAGCTTATACTACAGACGGGCAAGGGGCGACCTAATTGATGTGTATAAGCATCTCAAGGGGCACTACTCAGTCGAGTGTCCTTACTTGGAGCTGGTGGACGCTCTCCCCTAAAGGGGTCACAGCTCAAGATTGAAGAATCCGCAGGTCCAGAAAACCGTGAGACTAAACTTTTTTGGAGTGAGAGTTGTGAACTCTTGGAACAATCTGCCAGAAAGTGTTGTCACGGCACCGAGTGTGAGTTCTCTCAAGACTACACTTGATCAACACTGGAGCAGGTTAAGGTACATTCAGGAGCCAGTGCATGCTCAGTACTTGCCAACAGTGCGGAACAGAGACGTGACCGATCGCCCAAGAGGCTAATGAGCCGATCAGTGGTGAAGAGGATAAAAGTAAGTAAAAGTATGTATTAGCAAAGTAAATTTCTGCAAAGACAGTCTCTGCTGCTGGCTGGCCACCCGCTGCAAAGTTGCCACATTTTTTCATTAACTTTAAGTGTTTCTACCAAACAACTCAGTAAAATAGTATGATTAAAAATTAAAAACTAATAAAGATAAAAATAATATGTGTGTGTGACTTATATTAATTTGTCAAGCCAACCTATATAAAGCAATCTACAGTATTACCATACATTAAAGTGTGTGTGGTTGTGGACTAAACAGCTGACTCACCCTCCATGTACTGTACTATACTGTAGTCATGTGTGTGATAGCAGAGCATGGAATACAACTATGGTGGTCAAACTCACAAACTCATGGTCAAGTCTCGGAATTACTGTAAATACACATTTTGAGTTAAATTATCATACATTTTTCACATTGGTTCAACCTGTTTTGTTCAGGGGTGTTAGTGGTACAGCGATAATGTGCGTAGCTCTCACCAATATGTTATGAGTTCGAGCCTCGACCCGAACACACGTGAGAAGGGTTTTATCCAGTGTTAACCTACCAAACATCACAGGTTTCCCGGTTCAGAAAAGTCGATTACAGTGGTCCCTCCATTAACGAGCACAATTGATTCCACAGTCGCTTGTTAACTGAATCTTTTATTTCAATGGGATATTGGGTAATTGGTTCCAACTCACAGAATTCCTTTTAAAATTAATTAAAAAGTACATACAAAGTACTGTATACTGGCAATAGAATTAACAAAACATTAAATATAAACAAAATACAGTAATGTACAGCATACAGTCATGCGCCGGTTAACGTCCTAGATACGTTCTTGGAAACGTGACGTTAACCGAAATGGATGTTGTCCGATCATCGCATAAACTTTGTATATATACTTACGTGTATGTGGAATACTATATACGTACATATACATTCTTACTCTTAAATCACTACTGTAATGTGATACAGGTGATTAATTTTTATCTCATGCAAAATATATGACGTTTATATTCATATTATTCACTGTCTTACAAGGATTCCAGCAATGCTGGGCAGATGGGGGGGAGGGAGGGAGGGAGCGAGCGAGCGAAGGAACGTGGGGGGGAGGGGAGCGGAAGGTGAGGTGGTACGTTTGTCAGTTGGTGCCCAAGGTCTAACGCGTGTTTATTTTTCAATCCTTGAGCTTCTCTCTTATAAAAAGCCAGTGAAATGACCTGGGTGAATATAATTTCCATTGCTGGGATTCTTGTAAGATAGTGATTAATTTGAATATAAACAAGCTATAATTTGCACTAGACGTAACAATTTTAGTACCGTAATCAATTTAGTGCATGTACACTTCAGCTTTGCACTAAGGTCGTTTATTTCTTTTACGTTTCTTTTAGTATGGTGTGTGCATGTAAATGGATGAAAATAAATGAAGAAATTTATGTAAATCTACCAAAAAATACAGTTGAAAAACTTTATATTATAAAATGCACTACAGTACTGTACACTAATTTACTACAATTTTCATCTCTTGAGCAAAATATATGACGTTTATATTCAAATTATTCGCTGTCTTGCAAGGATTCCAGCAATGCAAATTATATTCTCTTCTCTTTATGAGGGAGGGAGCCAGCCAGACAGCCAGCAAGGGAGGGAGTGAGCGTGCGTGGGGGGGGAGGGGTGGGGTTGAGGTGATATGTTTGACAGTTTGAGTCGAAGGTCTGTGTGTGTTTATTTAACAGTCCTACTAAGCTTCTCTCATTTTAAAATGCTAGTGAAATGACCTGGGAGAATATAATTAACATTGCTGGAATTCTCACAAGACAGCAACCAATTCGAATATAACAAGCTATAATTTGCATTTTAGATCTAATTTAAGAATTCTATTACAGAGAGCAAAATTTTTTATCTCTTGTGCAAAATATATGACGTTTATGTTCAAATTACTCGCTGTCTTGCAAGGACTCCAGCAATGCAAATTATATTCTCCTAAATTTAGTCTGAGATACTGTATTATATAAGATAAAAACCCTGGCTGGGCAGATGGGGGAGAGGGAGGGAGGGAGGGAGCGAGCGAGCGTGGGAAGAGGGGAGGGGGAAGTGAGGTGTACTTTGACAGTTAGCGCAAAGGTCTGGTGAAGTATTTATTTGTTTATTTATGTTGTTTAAATCACTTTTTGTTTTTTGCTCATAAAATTTCATGGAAGTGATCGGGGAGAATATAATTTACATTGCTGGAATCCCCACAAGACAGCAATTAATTTTAATATAAACAAGCTATAATTTGCATTAGACATACAAATTTTAGATCTAATTTAAGAATGTTATTAGAGAGAGCAAAAATTTTTTCTTTTGTGCAAAATATATGTTTATATTCAAATTATTCACTGTCTTGGTGTGAAGTAGGTGGTGGTGGTGCTGTGAGGGAGGTGTTGGTGGTGGTTCGAGGATGGTGTGAGTGTTGGTGTGAGGGAGGTGTTGGTGGTGGTGTGAGGGAGGTGTCGGTGGTGGTGTGAAGGAGGTGTTGGTGTGAGGGAGGTGTGGGTGTTGGTGTGAGGGAGATGTTAGTGGTGGTGTGAGGGAGGTCTTGGTGGTGAGGTGAGGGAGGTCTTGGTGTTGGTGTGAAGGAGGTGTTGGTGGAGGTGTGAGGGAGGGTGGGTGGTTTGAGGGAGGTGTGTGTGTTGGTGTGAAGGAAGTGTTGGTGGTTGTGTGAGGGTTTTTTTTTTCTTTTTTTTTTCATGGGCCACGGACGTATATGCGATCGGACGTTGTTCGGTTGGACGTTAACGGGCGCATGACTGTACTTTACAATAATAAATAAAAAACCTTAAAAAATATTTTAACACTTACTTTGAGGTGAGTATGTACAATGTTGCTGGTTGAGTTGAAAGGTGGAGGAGGAGGAAGATGAAGGGAATTGGAAGTGGAGAAGAAGGGAGAAGAGAAGCATTTTAATGCTTCTTGGAAGGCAAATTACCTTCCATAATAATGTCAGAAACCTTTGGAGTGATAGATTCTCTAACATGAAAATCATCTGTCCTCCTTTTTGGAGAGGAAGACCGAGGGGAATCATCTTTTTCACGCTGCCTTTTAGAGAAGAAGCTATCTCGTGTTTGTTGTGTGGCATTTCTCCTCCTGTTAATTAGCTGCTTCTTGAAGAATGAGGCCACTTTGTCCTCCATTGCACATAACATAGGTTCTGTTGTTTCCACATCAGGGTTGCCTTGAAGCCAGTTTCATAAACATCTCCCAGTAGTGAATGACATCTTTTAAGTCTGAAGTAGATATATGGTCATCACTCTCCATTTCCTCCTCACCACTGTCTGTTTCAATCATCTCATCCAGTTGTTTCAAATCTTCAGGAGAAAACTTCTGCTTATGAGATATTGTAAGCTCTTGAACATCCTCCTCCTCCACTTTGAGTCCCATATACTGACCAATGGACACAATCTCCTTGTCCAACTCTACTTCTTCCTGAAATCCCTCAAAATCATGGACTGCTGGTGGCCACAGTGCTCTCCATGCAGAATTCAGGTATTGAGCAGAGACTTCTTGCCATGCTGACACAATCAATTTTACAGCCTCCAGGATGTTGTAATGTGTCTTTCAGAACTGTGCCAGTGATAGATCAGGATCAGTGGTAGATGCCTGATGACACCTCCTAAACATTTTCTTCATGTATAGCTTCTTGAAGTTGCTGATCACATTCTGGTCCATTGGCTGCATAACTGATGTAGTGTTGGGAGGCAAAAACAAAACTTTGACAAAGTCAAATCGAGCCTCCAAAGTGTTGGCATGATAAGGGTCATGACCAGGGGCATTATCCATAACGAGAAGAGCCTTTAAAGGAAGTTTATTGGTGGTGAGGTAATTCTTCACAGAAGGGCAAAACACCTCAACTGCCCATTCATTAAAGAGCTGCCTAGTCACTCATGCCTTGCTTCCGACTTCAATTAAATTCCAAGTTGTCCTCTTATCACCTTTTGTTGCTTGAACACCCTGGGGTTCTCAGAGTGGTATATGAGCATGGGCTTCAGTCTGAAATCCCCTTAAGCATTGACACCAAGCAATAGAATGAGACGGTCCTTCATTAGTTTATACCCTGGTAAAATGGCTTCCTCTCTGGTGATGAATGTCCTTTTGGGCATTTTCCAGAACAGCCTGATTTCATCTACATTGAGAACTTGCTGTGGAAGATAATCCTCTTCATCCATTAGTTTCTTGAATTCTGATACAGATTTTCCAGCTCCTTCTCTATCTGTACTTGCAGCTTCACCATGCCTAACAACATTATAAATGCCAGATCTTTTCTTAAACTTATCGAACCAGCCCTTGCAGGCCTTTAAGTCTTCAAACACAGTTTCAGAAGAACTAGGGTGATCTTCCTTCAAATGTTCAAAAATTTCCATGGCTCATTCACAAATGAATTCAGTAGAAATAAAATCACCTTTTATTTGTTTTTCTTTAACCCAAATAAGAAGTAACCTCTCTATTTCTGCAACTAATGATCTACCTTTAAACACTCTGGTAGATTTATCTCTCACTTTCACTGATTTAAATTTGTCTTTCTGTGCAATAATTGTAGACACAGTCGATGACGACATGCCATATTTTTACATAGTGCATTGGTTCTAATGTCTTCTTCGTATTTCTTATTAATTTATTGTTTCACTTGAATTGAAATCACTTTCCAAGATTTCTTCGGACCCATGCTTGATAATTTCACCAGTAAAATTTTAAGTTCACTACCTGTATTTCCAGATTTTTTTATTTAAACTGACACTGCACTGTATATTATCAATATGTTAACCAAATTTCAGAATGACCAATAATTTTAATGTAAAAATGCAAAAATATTCAAGAGCACAACGATTATTGGTGGACGAGTCAACCAGCTGATGGGCGCACCAAAACGTGTTTCTCGTAAGGCTGTCGTTAATTGAACTGAAAGTCCTTACGGGTGGTAACTCGTTAACTGAAATCTCATAAATTGAACCGCTCGTTAATGGAAGGTCCACTGTATTATTACAGGAATATATTGAGAAATAGATTAAGATAAATGAATTATAGGAATACCTGTATACAGTAAGTAATATGAATTATTTTAAGATACTGTACAAAACTATGTTTGGGTGCATAGCCCGGGAGAGGAGGTGGCGGGTGGAATTTTGATAAAAGGAAATGCACTGTAGATTAAATAAAGTTTATGACATTAGACTTACTGTAAAAGTGAAAACGTTCTGCATACAGTGGCCTGACATGAATGGGGGAGGTTGTTGGGTGTTACTGGGTCAGTACCGCAGGAACCAAATTTTACCAGGGAGTGCTGAATATTATTTCACAACAATAAACCGGAATTAATTACTGTAGTGGCAAAACTCAAGATCCTACTGTATGCAATAGTACACTACCAGGTGAAAGTTAGTATCCTAGATTTATATATGCCAATGGATAGTGAGACATTGTGTGTGGTTGTTACCGTTGTGTGTGGTTGTTACCGTTACTTCCTCCCCTTGCCCGCCAATTTCCGCATGCACGGTGGCGGGAAATTTAAAAATTAATTCCCTTACAAACCGGTTAAGTCATGTTTGTTGCGGTTAAATAGTACTGTAGTATCGATTTCAATTAATAAAGTACGGTAAAGACCTGGCTTCGATAAACGATCATCAGTAAAATTATCGTCTACTGTACCCGTATTGTGTGCTCATACAGTATGTCTTTGGTATGACAAGTGTTAAAGGTAGGAAGAGAAAAATGCCATATTGTGTTCCATCAGAAAAAAATAGCCAAGGTGGAGGTGAATAATAAAATTGAGCTAGATTCTTAATTCTTGAGTGGACGGAACACAGACCAAGGTGATAGAGGAGGTGGCAAACAAGATTTGCACTCCACTAAGACTCTTATTCAGAAAATACTTAGATTTTGAAGTGGATAAACAACTGGCTCGAAGACAGGCAACATAGTCAGATAATAAATGAAGTACTTTCTGAATGGAAAAACGTTCTCAGTGGAATACAGTCATCCCTTGGTTATCACGCCTAATTGAGACCCCGCCGAATGCGTGATAACAAAAAACGCGATAACGAAAGTACAGAACCTATGGAATTTATTCTAATTGTTCCCAAGCACCCAAGACCCAACCCCAAGTTTTCCATTTTACTACCATTAAGACCCACTAAATATATATATAATGTTATGGTAAATATCATAAACACACATAGGCATAGTTAGGTTTGTTACAAAGTGATGAAAAGGGTATGCTCAATACTGAAGTCCTCAAAACATGTAGCTATGTCTTTCTTTATTTGAGTCTCCCATCATAGGAATCTGTTTTCTCTCGCTTCAGTACGCCTGAGTCCTCCGTTTTCTCGCAATCTTAGAGTGCACCAGAGACTTCGTTATTCTTTAGTAATGACACAGAATTTGAAATTGCAACTAGGATTGCAATTGTTGAGGCAACTTAGATATGACTGATTATAGTTGGAACATTCAAGATCCATTGTAAGTGATGTTGAAAGCTTCAACTGTCTTTATGGTTGGTAAAACTTGTCAAGTAAGTGAGTGTCAAGTCTGTCGGTATGAGTGCTTGTGTCCCCCATCATAAGAGTCCATTTTCTCTCGCTTCAAGACGCTTGAGTCCTCTGTTTTCTCTCAATCTTACAGTGCACCAGAGACTTCATTATTCCTTAGTAATGACACAAAATTTGAAATTGCAACCTCAGTTGCAATTGTTGAGGCAACTAGATATGTCTGATTACAGCAAATGTGTTATTGTCAATTTGTAGGTGAAAGATTTTATCCTCAATAGATGTAGGTTAACATTACACTTGGAGGCAAATGCATGATAACCAATTCTCGGCCTGAAAAATGCGCTATAACGGCAGGTGTGCAGATTTTGATGGAGGCGTGATAACGAAAATCGCGATAAACAATTGTACTATAACCAAGGGATGACTGTACTACAAGGCTCTATCCTAGGACCCACCCTGTTTGTGACATATAGTAGATGAAATCATATCAAGTCACATTTTCAAGTTTGTGGGTGACACAAAGCTATTTGGGAAGATAGCAAGTCAAGAAGATGTCGCAACAATGCAGAAAGACCTGCATGAGCTGTTCAATGGTCTCGCGACCGGCAAGTCCTGTTTAACAATATGAAATATAAGACCCTACAGAAGGATACGACAACCCATATCACAACTATTCTGTTAATAACACTTAACTGGATACTGTCGAGAAGGAGAAAGCTCTTGGAGTTGTGATAGATCATTCACTGAGGGCAGCAGTGAGAAAGGTAAACTGTGATTTGCTAATTATAAAATGTACCATCAAACACAAATACGTATAGAAAAATGCTCCTTCAAATGTACAAGTCCCTCGTACATCCCAGTCTGGATTACTCTATCCAGGCATGGAAACCATACCTCCTGAAAGTCCTTACATCTCTAGAAAAGATGCAACACAGAGTGACTAAGAATTTTCCTGAACTATTATACTGCGGTTTCCTTCGTTCACTTAAATTTATAAATTACGGGTACTTTCTAATTTTTACATAATCTACTCCTTAAACTATGGTTGTTGCCACCAGACCTCAAGAAGAGTAAGTCTTTTGGTAGCTGGCAAAACAGTCTAGCACTGTGAGTTCATGTTTTTTATTAATCATGTTTAGGGAAAATTTTAGGAAGAAACATTAATTATCTTCTCAACTAGGTTATTTTAGATAATCTGTACTGTATTAACAATACTCTACTCGGTCACAATACAAAAATAGTTGACTTTCCCAAGCAATTAAGGTCAATTCACCATCCAAAAATAACTGACCTTCCCCAAGCAATTAAGGTCAATTGAGGCGTCCCGCATCATAAGCTGCATTCAGACCATCCTGGCGCAACCCGTTTTTTGTTGGAAAGCACTATTTTCTGCCTAGCTCTATATGATGGGAGTTGATAAGATCTCCTTACTACACTGTAAATAAGGTTGAAAGCCCTTTGAAAATAGGGTAGAACATCGATTTGTGGCAGACAGGAAATTATGGGCTTGGCTTTTGCTTCAAAAGGTGCTCTCATCCCGTCAGTGAGTGAGTGGGAGGAGCGGGCAGCCAATCACAGCGGCTGGCCTACAGCCTCCTCCCCCATCTCAGCCACTGACAGTGAGCATCTGCTATCTACGTCACAGCCCCTCCAGCCAATGAGGTGGAATCCCTCTCTCCCTCTCCCTCAGCTCTCCTTTGTTGTGGCGGGATCTAAACTCTGATATCAATTAAAGTAAAAAAAGCCGTAAGTGGGTGGGAGTCTTGTTGCTTCAAGTCAACATTGCAACAACCCAGTACATTACTGTGTGACGCGTTACATACCATCTGCAAGTACAGTCCTTTAGCTTCAAAATTCATCAAAAATGAAGGCTGTAACTAAAAAAACAACAAAGTTATGCATGTTTGAAGTTTGAAAAACTTTAAACGCGGTTTTTTAGGTTTCAAAGTTTGGCTCGGATAACCTATACAATGCATCAATTCACCATCCAAAAATTAACTGACATTCTCCAAACATTTGAGGTCCCTTCTCCATACAAAACAACCGAATTCCTCAACTTAGGTCACTCCTTCCCATTATAACCAAATACTCAATAGCACCAGAATAGAGGAACATTAAACAATACCATCTCTCAGCACCAAGTTAACACACAGCAGGTGCTTATCTCACCTTTACTCTTGTATGGTAGATGAGATACTTCACAGACAATCATACCTGGACTATACGCCCGTCCTTTATCATTAGGGCACTAAAAGTAACGACAGGACCTCAAAGTAGCACCAACACATCTTTACACCTAGGGTACAGAACTTGCATAAGAGACCCTGAAATCCTTAGGGGAGGTTGCACAGTGGCCCCAGGCATTACCCATGACACCAGGAGGGCTCCTCAAAACTTAACAGTGGTTTCTGGGCCAGTTATTTACTCCAACAACACACCTCTCTCTCTCCATGCTCTCCACAGCTTACCCACATACACAGGCTCACACGGCCTGTATCAGTCTGTACAAGAGTCTTGTGTTACTGAGACAGAATGCCCTCCTCCATGCCTGGACATAGGCCTAAGGGTGCCAGTGCTTACAAATCACAATTTCTTTATTCTGACACCCACACATACACTTTCTTCAAGCCTTACAATTACATACCTTAATTCTAAATTACATAATACATTAAGTATCCGAGTTGTCAGGTTTTCATTACCTCGAAACTGAGGGCCGTGTGGTTTTCAGGCGCCAGAATAGACAAAGGCCTTGTTTCTTGGCTTGGGTATATCCACTTCACTTTATTCCCATGTATGGGTCATCCCCCAACACTTTGCAATTGTTTACCACCACTGGCATAAGATTCTTGAAACATTGCACTGTCTGTGGCTATTCATCAAATAAGGTAACAATGTGTATTAACATGGCCCAGATGTATATAAGATATTTTCCTCTTACCATAGTTTATGGGTCAACCCCAACACTTTACATAGGTCTAATACACTTATCATTTTCCCAGGTCATTGTGCTCATATATTTTCATCTGACACATGAGATAGCTGTGTTTACTAATCAGACACAGATGTAAATACCATAACCCATCTGACACGATTTCACTTATTCACACTATTACACTATTATGTACCAATTTGGCCTTCCCAACCATCATATAGTTGATACTGTAGTAGTCAACGAGTAGTAAGACAATTAGTTCGCTGGAGTTCACTGAAGGAGTATCAGTACAGGGGCAAAAGCACGGGACAGATGTGTGCTCTGTATGGACAGACTGGTAAGACTGCCGGGTGAGCCGCCAGACCTACTCAAGTTGATATGGTTTACTCCCCTGACTGTAGTTTGGGTGGCACAGTAGTTCAGCAGGTGCTGGACAATATAACAATACAAAGTAATGGTAACAGCACATATACAGTATATACATACTGTACATACATATGTCCTCCATAACTGATACAACATACAGTAGAAGTCCAAAAATCCGGACTGCTTGGCTATTGGGTCGGTCCGGAGTTTCGAATTTTCCGGATTCTCAGGCAGTACTTTTAAAATTCAAATTTAAGGAGGAATAAAGAAGAGATGAACCGCGTTAAGTGAACAACAGAACATATGGGATTAATTCCAATAGAAACCGGCCCGACCCCCAAACTCCACTTTTTGAAGACACATAACTATGTTGTAGTAAAAATAACATCTTAATTTTATGATAGTACATGCACACAATTAATACTTAAGAGAAATAGAGAAATACAGTCGCCAAGTTAATGTCCATTCAAATAATGGACACAACTCCCTCCCCCTCTTCTCACACTACACTGCTGGCTCTTCCCTCTCTGAGAAATTTTTAGGGGAAAACCACTAAATTTTAATAAATAATACCTCAAACTAAAGTTAGGATAATACAATTGACATTGCTGGATTCCTTGTAAGACCAGAAATATTTTGAATATAAATGTCATATATTTTGCACAAAAGATAACATACAGGTTGTACCTCTCTAGTCCGGCATTCTGTGGTCCGGAAACTCCCGTGGTCCGGAAAATCCCGTGGTCCGGAACGATTTTAGTTTGTCCAATAGGTAGATAGACAGATTTTTTTTTATATATATATATTTTTTATTTTTTTATTTTTTTATTTTTTTATTTTTTTTACTTCTCTGAATTATTATTATTATTACAGGAGTATTAAATTTTTGCCCCTCAGGCCCCAATGTGGGTCAGTGACCTATGCCCGGGTGGGCTAATCCCCTTAAAAAAAAAAAAAGCCCCGGGAAATTAAGTTTTATTTACATACGGCAGTTCGGCTGCACTCAATCTCTCTCTCTGCTTGTCTATCCCAGCCGTTACCAACACCTCTTCCCTCCCTGACCAGATATCCCTCCTCCTAGTCACAGGCCTGGCACTAGGGACCTGCCACTCTTTGCCATAAACAGATGAAATGTACCGGCAACTTTCCCCCCCACACACTCATCATTCTCTCACTTTATGTAACTTGACAGAACCTATGACCCTTCAGGCTTTTACGCCCTTAATGTACGAGTCATAAAGGAAAGTATGAACTCAGCACACTTCCCTGTTGGGCGCTGTAAACGCTTCACCTTGCACAGGATGTAAGGGGGTGCCCAATAAACTAGCTCCCTCGGGGGCAAATCTGAAATCTGAATCTGCTTGTCTATACAGTGTACAACATTTAACCCTTCAATATATATGAGCAGTAAATAAGTGTTGCTTTCATATTCTTATGTAGAGTAATGACGATATGTTTTCACGTGTGCGCATGCGCACTTACATATGCGATCTCTCTTTTTTCTTTGCCATTATCGTTAGCTACTTCTATTGTTCCATTTATTAACATTAAATTACATTACTTAAAACAACCATATTCATTTTTTACATTAATTTTACTACAGCTACAATCAGGGTCTTATTTTCTTCAGTTTTATATGTAGAACCCATCAGTCACTGGTTTCGTAAGCTTTAACATAAACAATGCCGGCAGCCGTCTCGTCTCCTCTAATATTCCACGTATTATTAATAAATTGTATTGTTAATTTTGCACACACGTACATTAATTGTATAAAAACAAATTCAGAAACATTAATTAAAATATATATATGAACAGTAAATTAGTGTTGCTTTCATATTCTTATGTAAAGTAATGACGATATGTTTTCACGAGTGCGCATGCGCACTTACATATGCGATCTCTCTTTTTTCTTTACCATTATCGTTAGCTACTTCTATTGTTCCATTTATTAACATTAAATAATATTACTTAAAACAACCATATTAATTTTACTACAGCTACAACCAAGGTCTTATTTTCTTCAGTTTTATATGTAGAACCAGTCAGTCACTAGTTTTGTAATCAACAAAAACAATGCTGTGTCATTTCCTCGTGTGTTTTAATATTCTACGTATTATTAATGAATTTTATTGCTCATTTTGCACACATAAACATTAATTCAATAAAAAAGACATTCAGTAATAAACAATAATGTATCTTTTGTACATAAGAGAAATGACCCTGTTTACGCGATTATGCACGTCGTCTGCACGTTGGCAGGCCGTTCAAACCCGTCGAAATTCAAGTTTCCGCCGTCAAAATTTTTATTGATTTATTTTTTTGTGTGTTCCAATAAAATATGTTAAGAATTAAAAACTCGCGGAATTTGAGAAGCTACTATACGACCATGACGCAGAGAAAGTGGTGCTAGTGCTTCCAGGCATAAGCACAAGTCACTATCTATCCAGGAAAAGGGTGAATTTCCATGGTCCGGCACCGGTCAGGTCCCAAGGTTGCCGGACTAGAGAGGTACAACCTGTATTTACTCAGAGAAAACCTTTTATCTAAAATTTGTATGTCTAATGCAAAATATATGATGTTTATATTCAAAATGATCACCAAATTATAAGAATTCCAGCAATGTAAATTATATTCTGGCCGGGTAATTTGTATGAATTTTATGAGCTAAAACAAATATCTTCAGTTAATAAAAAAAAAAATATTCTTCACGACACTATCTGTCAATCAAAGTACCCCACCTTGCCTCCCCCCCCTCTTCCAACCGCGCGGTCAGTCCCAACCCTCCCCCCCACCCCCCACCAATCCTCCCTTCAAGAGATGTTGGGTGAAAAAAATAAATTTTAACATTTTGTATTAAATAATACCTCAGATTAAAGTTAGGATAATATAATTGACATTGCTGGATTCCTTGTAAGACCAGGAATATTTTGAATATAAACGTCATATATTTTGCACAAAAGATAACATACTTACTCAGAGTGAACATTTTATCTAAATATTTTGTCTAATACAAAATATATGATGTTATATTCAAAATGATCATCAAATTGTAAGAATTCCAGCAATGTAAATTATATTCTGGCCGGGTAATTTGTATGAATTTTATGAGCTAAAATAAAAATCTTCAGTTAATAAAAAAAAAAATATTCTTCACACGGTAACAGATGGTCGGTCGCCGGTCCCTCCCTCCCTCCCCCCACCCCCCACCAACGTCCCTACTAGATAAATGTGTGGGAATACCAGACTGTTTACCTTTTTAGTAATAAATAATAAATCAGACTAAAGTTAGGATAATATAATTGACATTGCTGGATTCCTTGTAAGACCAGGAATATTTTGAATATAAATATCATATATTTTGCACAAAAGATATCATATTTACTCAAGAGTAAACATTATATCTAAAATTTGTATGTCTAATGCAAAATCTATGATGTTTATATTCAAAATTATCATCAAATTGTAAGAATTCCAGCAATGTAAATTATATTCTGGTCGGATAATTTGTATGAATTTTATGAGCTAAATAAAAAAATTATACTTCACCGTGTAAAGGGATACACCCACCGCGGAATGTGAGCATCCTGGGTTCTGGCAGGGCACCGCGTAAACTTGGAAACGCGGAATGTGGGACCGCGTTGTATAGATATGTACATACCAAGATATGTGAACACGCCTGACGCCAAGACTCTGTTACCATTCATTGTACCATTTATTCACATGTCTGTATTACTACATATTATTATAGCATGTCTGATATCTATGCTTATGTCTAATGCCTATGTTCATTTACTATGTCCCGATGTACTATGTCTGTACCGCGCTAGTCGAGTAATTAGAAGACCCCATTTATTGTCCTAGGAATGTCTAGCAACTCCCCTTGCCTAGCTAGCTAACTTCCCTCAGATCGGCTTCGGCCTGCCTGCGACGAGGAGTTCCTTGTGCTGGCTCCTGTTCCTGTACCTGTTGGCTATCACGCCAAGTCTTGTACAGCTTGTTGAATATATCTACTGCTCGTGCCCTGGAGTTTCAAGAACCTTGTCTAGGATTACATCCACCACATGCGTAAAGTGAGGGTTGACTGTATATATATATATATACAGTTAACCCTCACTTTACGCGGTTAATGTAACCCGGAGGGTCCCGCGTAAAGTGAGAAACGCGTAAAGTGAATAACATAACATATGGGATTAATTGAAATGGAGTCCGGGGCGATCCCCAAACTCTACTTTTTGACGACACACAACTATGTTGTAGTAAAAATTTTATCTTAACTTTATGATGGTATGAAAAAACAAGTAATATAGAAGAGGTTAGGTTAGGAAAAATAAAGGTTAACATAGGAAAAATAAAGGTTAGGTTAGAAAAACTAAAAGTTAGGTGGAACACTTACGGTAGTAGAAGAGATGGGTCGGCATACGGGGATGGAGGCTGGTTCCGAGGCAGAGGGCAGATTACTGGCCCTCAGGTGAATCACCATTACTAGGTGAATCACCATCACTGTCACTTACAGTTGTCAGGGCTTCCCTGACAAATCCCTCAAAGTCATCTTCACTGTCACTATCACTGGCTTGGGCTGGCTGTGGTGGGTTGCGGGCGAAGAACTCGGTTATGCTTTTTTGACGGCTGGTGTTTATGTTGTCGTGATACACCGTGATGTACGGCTCCATAGCGTGCACCAGCCGGGTATGGAAGACTTCATAGCGGTCATCGTCATTGTCGCGGGAAAGGAAGGACTTCATTTTCTCTGCACACTCCATGGCACCCTTAATATCACTATGAGTTAAACTGTGTTCTTCGGAGAATGACGCACCTTCTTCCTCCTCTTCACTGACGTGATCTTCTTCCAACATCTCGTCGGCAGTCACTTCAGGATCTCTGATCACCTCCAGGATGTCGTCGTTGGTGGTCTCGGAGAAGCCTGGAACTGTAACAGTCTGCGCAGCTTCTCTGGCAAGGTCCACTGCTACTGCAACATTCTGAACCTCACCAGTCACAGATTGACTCCTCCTCTCACCTGGTATTCCATGCAACACATGTCTCCATGCGTGACGAATTGTAGCAATAGACAGCTGATCCCATGACTCCACCAAGAAGTCCACAGCTTTCTTGATGTTAAATACTCTCCAGAATTGTTTGAACAGTATTTTTTGCTGTTCCAACTGTTGATCCTCATCTTCTTCGCTCTTGCTATCGGTGGTGGTGTCACTCAGGTTACGCAACTCTTCCCTGGTGTTGGTGTAGTCGTTCAGGAGCTGGAATTTTTTTGTTGAGAATGCAGCTTTTGCATTACAGATTAACTCTTGGTCCATGGGCTGTAATATAGACGTAGTGTTGGGAGGAAGGAGGACCACTTTTACGTTGGGGTGACGATCTAACAGTAGGGGCGAGTGTCCTGGTGCGTTGTCCAGCAGCAACAAAATATTGAATGGCACATTCTGTCGCTCACAGAATTTCTTTACATCGGGAACAAAACAGTCATCAAACCAGGAGAGGGACAGTGTAGAGAACATCCACGCCTTACGTGCGGTCAGCCAGTGGACATTTAGCTTGGTCATGTCCATGATTTTGTAGGCGTGCGGCTTGCATGCTGTGTGGATCACCGATAACTTGAGCTTACAGGTACCGGAGGCATTGGTGGTAAACAGGACGGTAATGCGCTCCTTCTGCAACTTCCGGCCCCGAATCTTGCTGGCATTCTTCACAACGAAGGTCTTGGAAGGTAGCTTTTTCCAAAAAAGACCAGATTCGTCCATGTTAAACACCTGGTCGTCGGTGTACTGTCCTTCCTCCATAATCTCACTTAAAAACGAAGGAAATTCCCTAGCCACAACACGGTCAGCACTAGCTTCTTCACCACCAATGTTGATATTGGTGATCTTGTTCCTCATCTTAAACCTTTGTAACCACCCAGAGGAAGCATTAAAGGGTTTGGGCTTTGTAATTCCCATCTTTCGTGACACTGCAGCATACAGTTCACGCACGTACTCCTTAACAAAGCGCGTGTCCACCGCCATGTTCCATCGCGCCTGACGCACCAAGTAGCTCACAAGTAATTTTTCCGTCTTGAGAAGCACCTTGTTGTGGAAATACTTGATCATAGAAGCACCTGTAGACTTTGTGATCTTCATGTGCTCCTTTATCTTGGTTGCATCCTTCTTTATCGTCCGGATCATAGATTCGTTCACACCATGCTGGCGCGCCAAATCAACCTGTCTTGTTCCTTTCTCCAATTCTTGGATGATCTTGTACTTCACCTCGTAGCTTAAGGAACGTCGTGTCTTCTTTGGCTTAGGGCGGCTGGGTCCAGGCAAGGAAAGGTTTCTCTCTGGGGGCGGTGGTCCGGTGGAAGCCATTTTACAGAACAATGGATGCACGATTACACGGTGTGGCGTGGAGGGATAAAACTGCTGCGGCTAGGTCAAGCGTCGTCTTTCCTCCTTCCCTCTCTCCCCCGGGTGGACACGTCATATTACTTTAAACCAATTACAGCTAGCATCAGAGGGAGGTAGGGATTTATGGCCAATCACAGTCCGATACGTCATATGACGTCACTGATAACGCAACAGAGACATGCACTGCGCAACCTTACCGCGCGGCTTGCCCAGGCGGAGGCGGGAGCAGGCTGGAGGGGCGAATCTAAAAATAGCGTCGAGCCGGACACTCTCCGCGTAAAGGGGTACACGCACCGCGGAATGTGAGCACCCCGGGTTTCGGCAGGGTGCCGCGTAAACGTGGAAACGCGGAATGTGGGACCGCGTAAAGTGAGGGTTGACTGTATATATATATATATATATATATATATATATATATATATATATATATATATATATATATATATATATATATATATATATATATATATATATATATATATATATATATATACAGTGGTACCCCACTTAACGCGGTCAATTGAACCCAGAGGGTCCCGCGTTAAGTGAAAACCGCGTTAAGTGAATAACAGAACATATGGGATTAATTCCAATAGAACCCAGCCCGACCCCCAAACTCCACTTTTTGACGACAAATAACTATGTTGTAGTAAAAATAACATCTTAATTTTATGATGGTGCATGCACACAATTAATACTTAAGAGAAATACAGTCGCCAAGTTAATGTCCATTCAAATAATGGACTCAACTCCCTCCCCCTCTCACACTACAGTACACAGCCAGCTAACAGATGGTCGGTCGGTCCCTCCCTCCCCCCCCCACCCCCCACCAACCGTCCCAAGGAGATGTGTGGGATAACCTCAAACTAAAGTTAGGAAAATATAATTGACATTGCTGGATTCCTTGTAAGACCAGGAATATTTTGAATATAAATGTCATATATTTTTCACAAAAGATAACATACTTACTCAGATTAAACATTTTATCTAAAAATTGTATGTTTAATGCAAAAAATATGTTGTTTATATTCAAAATGATCACCAAATTATAAGAATTCCAGCAATGTAAATTATATTCTGGCCGGATAATTTGTATGAATTTTATGAGCTAAAACAAATATCTACAGTTAATAAAAAAAAATATATATTCTTCGACACTATCTGTCAATCAAAGTACCCCACCTTGCCTCCCCCCCTCTTCCAACCGCATGGTCAGTCCCAACCCTCCCCCCACCCCCCACCAATCCTCCATTCAAGAGTTTTTAACATTTAGTATTAAATAATACCTCAGATTAAAGTTAGGATAATATAATTGACATTGCTGGATTCCTTGTAAGACCAGGAATATTTTGAATATAAATGTCATATATTTTGGACAAAAGATAACATACTTACTCAGATTAAACATTTTATCTAAAAATTGTATGTTTAATGCAAAAAATATGTTGTTTATATTCAAAATGATCACCAAATTATAAGAATTCCAGCAATGTAAATTATATTCTGACCGGGTAATTTGTATGAATTTTATGAGCTAAAACAAATATCTTCAGTTAAAAAAAAATAATTCTTCACCGGGTAACAGATGGTCGGTCGGTTGGTCCCTCCCTCCCCCCCACCCCCCACCAACCGTCCCAAGGAGATGTGTGGGATAACCACTAAATTTTAATAAATAATACCTCAAACTAAAGTTAGGATAATATAATTGACATTGCTGGATTCCTTGTAAGACCAGGAATATTTTGAATATAAATGTCATATATTTTGGACAAAAGATAACATACTTACTCAGATTAAACATTTTATCTAAAAATTGTATGTTTAATGCAAAAAATATGTTGTTTATATTCAAAATGATCACCAAATTATAAGAATTCCAGCAATGTAAACTATATTCTGGCTGGGTAATTTGTATGAATTTTATGAGCTAAAACAGGCAGTCAGGCAGGGTGGCTGGTGGGGGGTGGTGCGAATCTAAAAATAGCTCACGAGCCGGACACTCACCGCGTTGCTGTGGAAAAATCCGCGTTAAGTGAAAGTTCAGCTTTGGCAAGGCACCGCGTATATGCGAAAACGCGTTAAGTGAAAGCGCGTTAAGCGGGGTATATATATATATATATATATATATATATATATATATATATATATATATATATATATATATATATATATATATATATATATATATATATATATATATATATAATATATATATATATATATATATATATATTTTAGAAGTCCAAAAATCCGGACTGCTTGGGGATTGGGTTGGTCCGGATTTTCCGGATTCTCAGGCAGTACTTTTAAAATTCAAATTTAAGGAGGAATAAAGAAGAGATGAACAGGTACATTTTGATAGTTTATTCATTAGCAATTATAGCATGCTTCATTTATCAAAACGAGCAGTTTTAATGAAAAAGCTGTGAATTCTAGAATTTTTTTCTTTGCCTTTTTTATATCATAAATTGTAGACTTTCCAATGTCGTATGTTTCCATTAGAACAGTATTGCTCACACCACGTACTAGTTTATTAATTATTTCAAGTTTGTAACTCAATTTCAACGTGTTCTTCTTTCTCTTCACACAACGAAGTTTATCTACTTTAGGAGCCATTATTATGGGCTTGTACAGTAATCTGTAAATGGAAAGAGTAAGACTCAAAATATTGTTCTATTCATACTGTGCTTGATATAATGCATTCACGGAAATGTAATATTTTTGCTAAAATGACGTACGTATTACAGCAGAAAGTGGGATCAAATCGTGACGAAAACAATGACTTTCGCTTTCTTTCGTTCAAAAGATGTTACCGTAATCGCTTTTCGAATGGTTTAGTTAAAAAACTGTTGTACTGTATTACAATAATATTCTATCCTAAATGACTTGAATAAATACTACGATACAATATTTCTGAATATTTTCATTAAAATCCATCAAAATGGAAATATACAATATTTTTGTTGAAACTACCCACGTTTCAGTGTAAAGTGTCGTAATAATAAATGGTAAACAATTTGCCTTCGGCACTCGTGTTTCAGTTTATAGGACGTATAGCGTTTTTACTGAAGGTTTTGTTGTTCCCTTACCCTCAAAAACTTGGTTCAAACTATAAACGAGGAATATCATAAATTAACGATTTCTTGGTCAAAAAATCAGGGTCGACCGATAAACGAGGAGGGGTTATAGATGAGTATATACGGTATGTTGTCACAGTTTGATTGCTCGTTTTAAAGTGGCGACCACGTGGTCGCTTGTTGTCGCTGTGCAGCTGTGGCGCTCACGCATGCGCACATACACACAAAAGCCCGCTAAAAAAAAAAAAATAATAATAATAATTAGTTTTCCAAAAGTCCGGATTCTCGGGTGGTCCGGATTTCTGGCATCCGGATTTTTGGACTTTTACTGTATATATATATGCTGATAACCACAAGGTAAGAAGAAAACACGAAGTTCCCAAGCGCTTTCGTGTAATTCACACCTTCAGGGGTGAGTACAGTACAGTCCCAGAATGTAGGCACCAGTATAGTTGCCTTCCTTTGAACATTTTCAATCAATTGACAGTCTCTAGCATATCTCAGGGACCAGACAGGGTGACAGTACTCTGAACTAGTAAGCATCTCACTCTTGAAGAGCATTACAAGGGACTGACTGTCGAGATATTTTATAAGACCTACTAGCTTCGTTGCTTGATTTACTTTCTTTTCACAATTGCCTGAAAACTTCAGTTCATTGTCAACATACACTCCCAAGTCCTTTTTACATTCGGTCACTGTTAATGCTTTTTATCCATCCCGTTGGGACACGTGATGAGTCTCCTTTATGTTGGTACAGCTTAGATGCATCCTCTTACACTTTGTGACATTGAATCTTAGCAGCCATTTTATCAACCACTCTTGAAGCTGACAAAGATCTTTCTGTAGCTCTCCACAGTCTGTTTGGTTCTTAATTTCTGTGAATAGCTTGGCATTGTCCATAAACATTTGTATGGAGAAGTGTATAGCTTCTGTCGTGTCATATAAAACAAACAAACATCAACAGGCCCAGTACACTGCCCTGTGGTACCCCACTTGTCACGGGTACACATGACGATTTCGTGCCATTAAACACACACTGCTTGCAGTCATGAGCACAGTCTCCAATCCACGCTAGGACACTTCCCCAAATCCCGTACCCTTCCAGTTTAATTCTCAGCTTTTTATGGGGTACACTGTCAAAAGCTTTGGCAAAATCCAGTACCTTGAGTAATTGTGTTAAGCAGGAGCATCCCAGTATGAAACCATGTTGGCAGCCCTTTACAAGGGTGTTTTGTGGTAGATGTTCCATCATGGCATCTCTTATAATGCTCTCTAGCTCTTTAACACACTGTGCTGCTTAGGCTAACTGGTTTATAATTATTTGTGGAGTGATGATCTCCTTGCTGACATAGCATTTTCCAATCACTGGAAACCTTTTGTTCATTCAGGCATCTACCGAACAAGATCTTAAGGGGCTCAACAAGCTCATTGCACAACTCTTTTAGTACAACTCTCTCTACCCTCTTCTGAAAACACAATGTGAGTCAGCACTGTGTCAAACTGTCTGTCCTCAAATGCAGGAAGATTGTTCGCTTCCTCTTTCTTGAATACTGAGGAAGAGAATTTGTTTAATGCCTCTGCCTTGTCCTGATCTGAGTCTGCGTAGCTACCCTCTTCAAGCCTCAAATCTGATGCACCCACGCATGTTTTTAATATTGATATTGCGTAACAGTAGAAAACCTTTGGGTCTGACTTGACTTTGTTTGCAATCCACCTCTGGAACTCTTTCTCAGCCCTATCGCTAAGCGACGTTGCATGCTTTGCCTTGCGGCCATCAACACTCCTCTTTGGTCCCTTATTCCAGCTAGACTGGCAGTTGCTTGGGCCCAATCAAATCAATTAGCTGGTCACAGTGTGGCTAGGACCAAGTGGGCATCACGGGCCTGGCACTCTTATGGTCCAGGAGTTGCTGTCTTGGCCACCTGGTGGTTACCTGTGTATACTCCACCACTACCCTTGGGGTCACCAGTGTTCTCTGTCATTGACCTCCCCTTGTTGGGCTCTGTGGTGGGTTGGGGGTTGGAGGGTGGAGTAATTTATGTTTTTGTATGGAAAAAGCAAACTCAAATATCTGGCCAGATACTTCCCCTGATGCCCTGGATCCGTCCCTGGATCATTAATTGCTACACTGCAGCCTTATCATATTGAGAAAATGGCCCTGGGTCCTGACAAATGCCCAAGAATAAGAGCCGCAGGAGGCGCTTCTACTCGTCAGATCTTACCAGGCGTGTTCAAGCAGATACATTTTGCAAAATATCCAGGCGCTGTACCGTGGAAGACCAGCCTCTAAATGGACCTGGACATTTTCAACATTTACAGGTTAATAATAACAATTTGTAGAAGAGAACCGAAAATATCCACTCAGCAAGATGGTAGCCTCCTAGTGGAGGTTTACTCCCTCAAGGAGAGTGCTCGACTCCATACCCTATCTTGCGGTCCTAATGCCCCAGTCTCCTGTACTCCTCATGCCACCTTTAACCAGTGTCGAGGGGTGGTGTTCTCTAGCCCTTAAAGGTTCTGGTGTCATCCCAGAATGTTGGATGTAGTAGGGGTCTCAAGTCATCAATCTAGCACTTATTTTTTTTAATTTTCCCACATGAGTAGCGTGACTATTATTGTGGCAATAGCTCATCCCCGCTCACCCAAACTTCACCTTGACCACATCTTAAGCAAATAATCAGTATAACAGTTGTCACCATGGAGGAAGGTTGTGCATCTACCTCCCTGGATTACCCACTTAGAACTCCAGCTCCCAAGCCCTGCTACTCCAAATCACAGAGTGGTGAATGCTCTGTATATAGTGTCGTAATAAGGAACCATGTGAACGTGTAATGTAGTTATAAGAACATGGAGTGAGTTGGTAGCGCACCAACGATAACTGCTAGATGGTTGCTGAGGTACAATGTCTCACCGACTTCTCCAACTCGCAAACAACCATAGGTAGTGAGTACAGTAATAATTATGTTATTTCCTATTGACTAACATGTATGTCTAACATTTCATAAGACTAGAACACTCATCTTATGAGTTCCATTTTTTAGCCTACTATTCAGTTTCTGAAGGGAGACTTCCCATTATTCGTCAGCCCTTTAAGGGTTAAAGAGCTTCTCCGATATGATTCTCAGAGGAGAATCTTCTGGAGGAGCTCTGAATTCAAAAGGTGGTGAAAGTAGACAGGTTCCGCAAGAAAAAAATTGAGTATTTTTAACCCTATGCCAACTCTGTTATTGACATTTGACTGCTTTGAACTTCCAACCTCTGTATTAAGGTGTCCTGGATCTCCCTTAAGGTGAAACCATACATCCCAAACACTAGACATTGTCAGATGTATGGCCATGTCAGCAGCACTTGTTGTAAGTTACAGCTGGGAGTTCCTGCAGTATGCCTTAACTGTGGTGATAAGGCCCATGAGGGTCAAAAATGTCCCGGTCCGGACTGCTGTTTTCACTGTAGTGAGGTGCACCTGTCCTCTTCTAGTGAGTGTGACCGGTTCCAACTCCAAAGAGAGATACTCCATATGCACACGAGAGACGAAGTGAGCATTGCTGAAGCCAGAAGCACAGCATTGTAGTCATTCTCTAGTCATGGGGATTCCTATGCACAGGTTCTGACCCGACAAAAAGCTCTGTGAACTGTTACTGTGACATTGCCCTGAGAATCATCTGTACCTGGATTGAATTCAGCTCTCACCCTTGTCTTTATGCCACCAATCTTCAGTCTTCTCTCATGAGGTGGACACATCTGCTACTCCTCATCTTTCCTCCATCCTCCGTCCTGGTACTACAAAAATTTCAGCAAAACGCTACCGAGGGTCCTGAGAGTTTCTGGAGGTGGACAATCCTCCGGCCAAGGTGTCGATGGTGGAATAATCCGACTGTTGAAAAGAAAGCAACACCCCTTTGCCAACTAAGGAACTTATTTCCGAGTCCCAGACACTCCAACAGATGTCAGGTCTGGCTGACACCGCCTCCCCAGAGATGTCGACTGATCATCTTTCGGATGCCTCTGGTAACAGGACCCCACCTATACTTACATTGGCAGAGGGGTCACCTCTATGGATCATCCATCTGAGGATTTATCTCCAGGGGTTAACTCAGGTGTGGGTCCATCAGATGAGTCTACATCTGGGTTGTCTGTAGCCACATCTTTCAACCCTGGGGCCGGACAGAAAGGCCCAGCCCCTCACAAGTGGTCTCCCACCATCAGCAGGAGGACTGGAGGAGGCACTCGTCGTGTTACACACCTGATAAATCCTCCAAGCTCAAACTCCCTAACTAAGCCTAAATGCCTGCTGGAGGTCACACACTCACATACCTCTACTTACATCCCCAATAATCATGACCACCATCGTCCAATGGAGTTGTCAAGGCTTGTGAGCCAACTGGGAGGAGCTCCAGTTGCTATTAAGCAAATTCTCAGCTTTTTACTGTACATCATGGAGGCACAGCCATCCTTGTCTCAGACAAGTGTGGTGTACCATATAGCTCATTATCCACCACTTCCCAGTCGCAGACAACAGTTTGCAAGATTCACCTCAAACATATCTATCCCTTCTGTTACATTTATCTCCTACTCAGTGTACCAATAGCCAGGAAGGATTTGGTTTCATTAATTTGTCAACATCCTTCGCCTGATTTTATCCTTGGTGATTTTAATGGAAGGCATGCCTTCTGGGGTAATACAATAATTAATTCAAGGGATTACCTGATAGCTTCGATCATTGATAAAATGGACCTGGGTATATTAAATACTGGTGATATTACCCACTATCATATCCAGACCAATACGACTACAGCCGTAGATCTCTCATTGGGCTCAGCAGACTCTCTACTGGACTTTGAGTGGAGAGTAACAGATGACTTCAGAAGATGTGACCACTACCCTATCCTACTTTCCTCCCTGGAAGTCCTCCCGACACCACAAATTCCACGTTGGCGGTTAGACAAGGCGGACTGGGACTTGTTCAAGGAACTGACAAAGGTAGTCAAGTGCACTGAAGAATTTCCCTTTGTAGATGAAGTGGTTGAATATTCAGGCATCCGCCTCGGATGTGCTGGTCACTGTTCCAATCCTCGGACCAGTGGTTTTGTAGCTCGCTGACCGGTTCCTTGGTGGTCGGAGGAATGCAGGCAGGCTGTTGTTGAGCGATGCAGAGCTTATGGTTGCTACCAGTGTCATAGGACAGAATTTTGTCATGTGGAATACAAGCGAGTCAGAGCCCAAGCTCATTGAGTTTTAAAGAATGCCCACCTTTTTCTCTTATGTCTCCTCTTTAAATAAAAAAACTCCCATGTTCCATATATGGAAACTTGTGCAGAAGATAGCAGACAAGTTTTTGTCAAATCCTCCCCCAGTTCTCAGGGCTAATAATGGTAGCTCCTTTGTCGCCCTTTAAAAAGTTGCTGAGCTTTTAGCCATAGCATTTGCAGAGGTATCTTGTATAGCAGCTCGATCCTCAAAGTTTAAGCGGGTGTGTAGAGTAGAGGACCCATGGGCCTTGAATTTCGATAGGTACTGACCTAGCTCAGTACCGACCTGAGCTAGCTTGGAGAAGGACGTGCCCCTAAGTGCTCGTGTTAGTGACCATAGGAAATGGTCGCTGTGGATCGTTGTGTTGGGGGGGAAGAGGGACGGTGTGTGAGGAAAGGCGACCCCCTGGTCACACTGTTAACCCTCAGGGTGCTGGTGATGTTCCAGAATGTCCACCTATTTTCCTGCCGTTTTTTTTTTTCTTTTTTTTTATTATTATTTTTGGAAAATTATATATTTTTCAATTTAATCCGCCGGGTACAGCAGCACCCTAACCCGGGGCTTAAGGGTTAAGTTAGCTGGAGCAGTTGAGGAAAGAGATAGATGTTTTAAAGGGGGAGAACGAAGCCCTCAGGACTGAACTCCTTCAGGTAGGTGTCCTGCGAAGGAGGGTCAGAAGGAGCAGGTGTGGAGAGTGGTTGTCTCCAAGGGGACTTGGGTCAGACTCAGGAAAGCTGACCAGGGTGTGAAGTACAGTAACTCTACCAAGTGTTGGAGGAAGCTGGCGAGGAAGAGAAGAGGCAGGACAGTGTGGTGCCAAGAGATAGGAAACGTAGAACTAGGGTGTGTTTTTCTGGGGCTGGGATAGGGCGGCATGTAGCTGAGAGGATAGATGGGGTTTTATCAGGGGAGGGTACCAAGCCAATAGTGTGTCTTAGTGTAGGAGGTAACGACATAGGAAAGGTTAGGAGTGAGGAACTTTTCAAGAGGTATAGGGAGGCGCTAGGGAAGGTTAGAGATAGGGGAGGGATCCCGATAGTATGTGGTGTCTTACCTAGAAGAGGAGTTGGCGGTGAATGGCTGTCCAGGGCAATTGCTATAAATTACCGACTGGAAAAACATTGTGCAAGCAATGGTTGGGCGTTCATTGATAACTAGCAACTATTCTATGGCAACGACTACTTATACAGTTGTGACGGGGTACACTTGTCTCGTGCGGGGGTAAAGATGTTATTTGCATCCCTGGAGTGTGAAAATGTCACTCCGAAGGGGGGAGGGTTTCGCCAGTAGAGAGAGGTCAGGGTAAGTGGAAGTAAAAAGACAAGCTGGTCCTGGGGAGTTAAATTGGTTACTCAGGACAAGGGGTAAAACAGGACCAATAAAGGGTATGTTTATAATGTACTGTATACTATACATACAGTAGGAGTGTTAGAAATAAAATAGACTTGCGGAGAGCGGTTGTATGTACCGAGAATGTAGACGTCATAGCAATCACCGAAACTTGGATGAATCTGGCGAGCAAGAACTCTTTTATCAGTGTACCACATAGAAGGGCACAACCTTTTTCACAAGGACAGGGAAGGTAGGAAAGGGGGAGGGGTCGCACTCTTCATCAGGGATACATTAAAATGTTGTATTAATAATTCAATAAAGGGTGAAATAGGAACCAAGTCTGTATGGGTAGAAATTGTGGAAGGAAGAGATAAAACAATTATGGGAGTGATTTACAGGCCCCCAAGTCTTGGGAAAGAAGCAGCTCAACCCATATGGCTGGAAATGAGTAGGGCAGCAAAATACAACAACCTGTGCATTATGGGAGATTTCAACTTCAGAAATATTGCCTGGGACAACATTGTAGGTGACTATGAATCTGAAGACTTCCCAGATGCAGTGCAGGACAATTTTTTAAACCAACTAATTACAGAAACTACTAGAGGTGACAATATATTAGATCAAATATTAACAAATAAAGAAAATATTGTCAGAGATATTACAATAGGGGAAGAACTAAGGAACATTGATCACAGAGAAATCAGGTTCATCCTAAATTGAGAAACGAAAAACAATGACAATATGGTCAGAGTCCCAGACTTTCGATCAGTGGATTATGAGGGGTTAAGAAGGTACCTAGGTGAGGTCGTCCTGGGAACAGTCAGGTCAGTCCCCGGTAGGAATGGGTGAGGTCACCAGCGACACAACAATTGATCATGATTATAATATATTCACTAGTATACTACTTAAAGCACAGGATCAAAATATACCATACAGAAAAATTAGGTCAAATAAGAATGAGCCAAGGTGGATGACCAAAAAACTTAAACATGACATAGGAATAAAGAAAGGAATTTATGAGAACTTAAAGGGAGGGGAGGAGCATCTCAGAAATAGGTACAGGTATAATGAACTATCTAGGAATGTTAAGAAAAATGTAAGGAAGGCAAAGAGGGACTACGAAATCAGGAGAGCAAGAGAATCCAAGGCAAATCCCAAGGGATTTTTCTAGGTATATAGGACAAAGGTCAAGGACAAAGTGGGACCTTTTAAGTCAGAGAGAGGGGAAGTGATAGATGATAGTGAGAAAATAAGCAAGCATTAAAAGATACTTCTTATCAATTTTCACAGAAGAAATTCACGAGGAAATGCCAGAGGTGGAACTGATATTTAGGGGAAATGAAGAAGAGAAATTAAAGAATATCATTATCAGAAAAGAGGTTGCTCTTAAGAAGATAAATAAATTAAAGAAAACAAAATCTCCAGGGCCAGATGAAATTTGCCCTCGGGTTTTGAAAGAGTGTAAGGAACAGATTAGCGGACCCCTTGTAAATTTATTTACAAAATAATTAGACACGAAAGTTGTACTAGATTTGTGGAAGTTAGTTTAGTTTAACAAATTTATTGACAAAGCTTGTAGTACAGTTTGCCTATTCTGAGTAATTCAGTCAGGTCTTGACACTAAAGGTGGTATCACTTCTCACTGCCACGCAGGACAGAGGTTCATACAGAAAGAAATACATCATATTCATTAACAGCTATATATATAGAGGTCAGGTTCGTGTGGGTAATGTCACTGTTCACTGCCATGCAGGACAGAGGTTCGTACACAAAGAAATGCATCATATTCATTGACACTATATATAGGTCAGAGTCATGTGGGTAATGTCACTGTTCACTGCCATGCAGGACAGAGGTTCGTACACAAAGAAATACATCATATTCATTAGCAGTATATATAGGTTAGTGGTTCACATACATTGGACGTCATATTCTAATTGGAGACTAATCAGTGTGGGCTAGCAAATTTGAGATAAACAGCAACAATGTCCTCAAGCACCCCCGATTCAATTTAATAATTACAAAGTTCAAGATACAATAAGCCAGGTGGCCTGAAGTCTTTGACAGTGTCACATTCAATAATATAGTGTTCAAGTGTATGCTTTAAAGGTTTATCACAAAGTTTACAGGCTGAGTGTTCTGGTATGGGTACAGCGTTACTAACTTGCCAGATGTGTCTGTATCCTAGCCTAATTGTGGCCACGACTACATCGCATTGTATGGTTCTGTCCTTATGCTGGCCATACCGGTACCTCTTGTCACAAAATTTGTCATATTTACTAATGCTACAACTGCCAGGTGTCTCTGCATTTCTCACTTCTTCTAGATCAGAGTTCATGATTCTGACTTGAATGTTTTTAATTACAGCATTGGACAGGCATTTAGAGAAAAAAAAATTAATCTACGACTCTCAACATGGGTTTACAAAGGGAAAATCTTGTCTAACAAATCTGCTGACGCTTTTTAGGAAAGTCTTTGAGGTAGTAGATAATGACGAAAATAGCGATGTTATTTACTTAGAATTTAGCAAAGCGTTAAACAGAGTACCACATCAGAGGCTTCTGAGAAAAGTTAAGGCTCATGGTATTGAGGGGAAAGTTTTAAATTGGATAAAATCATGGCTCACCGATAGAACACAGAGGGTCAGTGTAGATGGTGTTAATTCTGAGTGGGGCTGTGTAACCAGTGGGGTTCCCCAGGGGTCAGTACTGGGTTCACTCTTGTTCATAATCTACATAAACGATCTAGATACTGAGATCAGCAGTGACATAAGCAAGTTTGTGGATGACACCAAAATAGGGCAGCAGATTAATTCAGGGCAGGATGCAAATGCACCACAGGAGGATTTAAATAAACTGCAGGAGTGGTCAGAAAAATGGCAAATGAAATTGAAAACCAGCATGTGCAGTGTACTTAATATTGGAAGAACAAATACTGTCAATGTATACAGCCTTACCAACATCAACCTAGAGAAGTCAACTTGTGAAAGAGACTTAGGGGTACTTGTAAGCCCGGACATACCTAGAAGTGTAAGTAATAAGAGTGCGGAGGTCATATTGCAACTATATCTTGCACTAGTCAGGCCACACCTCGATTATACTGTTCAGTTCTGGTGCCCTATTATAGAATGGATATCAATTCACTGGAGTTGGTGCAGCGAAGAATGACGAAAGTGATTCCGGGACTTAGAAACCTTCCATATCAAGATAGATTAAAGAAGCTAAACTTGCATTCCATAGAAAGACGAAGAATACGGGGAAATATGATAGAAGTATTTAAGTGGATGAAAGGAATCAATAAAGGATATATAGATAAAGTTCTTATAATATTCGAGCAGGATAGGACAAGTAGCAACGGATTTAAGTTGGATAAATTTTTGTTTAGGAGGGAGATAGGAAGGAACTGGTTCACAAATAGGGTGGTAGATGAGTGGAACAAGCTTAGCAACTTTTTAGTAAGTGCTGGAATGCTGGAAAGTTTTAAAAGGAGGCTAGATAGATTAATGGGTGATAGAGAGTGGTAGTAACTCTCTAGAGGAGCTGCCATGCACAGGCCAACTGCCCTACTGCAGACTCCTTATTTTCTAATGTTCTTATATTCTCAGTGAAAGAAATGAGAACTGCCCTCTCACTCACTGGAGATACATCACCAGGGCCTGATGATATCCCATTTTCAATGCTCTGTCACCTTGAAGTTGAGGCACAGACCTTTCTATTGGAGCTATATAAACAGGATCTGGCAAGAGGGTGCCTTCCCATCCTCATGACGAGAGGCTACTGTCCTACTTTTCAAAGAGACTGGAGAAGAGGATCTTCACCACTCTAGAATATTGCCCCATAGCTCTGACCTTCTGTATCTTCAAGCTGTTTGAAAAGATGGTCAACTCTAGATTAGTATATACTACCTGGAGAAGAATGCCCTTCTTTCACCATATCAATCTGGCTTCTGGAATATGCGTTCAAGAACAGATGCTCTTATTCATCTTGAGTCTTTGGTCTGTGAGGCCTTTGCTCATCACCAGCATCTCATCTGCATTTTATTCGACCTAGAGAAAGCATATGGCACAGCTTGGAGTTTTAACTTCCTTAAAGAGGTTCACAATTTTGGCTTGTGGGGAAATTTACCATCAATAATAGGTCAGTTCTTGAGCCATCACACTTTTAAGACTGTCTCACACAAGAAGCTACGCAAGCCACACTATGTATATGTGCTACGTTTCTTTGAATTGCTGCATTGGTTATTCAGTTAGGTAATTCAGACCGGAAGCTATGCTACATTTGCCTGGCTCCACATGACCAGGCCACACAGCTTCAGGTTGCCTAGGGAGCAATTTTTCTTATCTTATCTTTGGTCGCGCATGCTCAGTAAAACGTTTTCTCTCAGTCCTTCTCTGATGTGGCAAGTGGAGGAGGGTTGCGTCGTGTGTCAAAGCCATCCCACGCTGTTTCACCCTAGATTGTGCACCAGTGGTGGATACATTTGAAGATGGAGGAGTTTATTGAGGAAGTCTCCAGGCTTATATGGTATGCAGTTGGAGAATTATAGAGATCTTCAAAGAAAAGACAAATGCTGGGAACAGATCTCACAAAACCAGAATCGTGATTGTAAGTACAGGGTATTTTATTGTTACAATACACTGCACATAGACCTATGCATCACCATTAATACTGAGAATTACGTAGCTCCAGGTTTACACAACAAACGAAAAATTATATCTTAGCAGTAGACATATTAATGGCAGTACATGTAACTAAAGTCAAATATTTACATAGGGTTACATAATCATTTATAGCCTCCCACCCCTCCCCCCCCCCCCATCTTTCTCCCTAAATTAAAGATTATTAGCTATCTCCAGCTGCCATGGTACACTTCCTTCCACTGATGTGAAGTACTCCACCAAGGAATTCCTAACTTCAAATGCCCCTCTGGCAGCATTTGTTCCAGATCTCATTAACCTTGGTAAATATTCTTCCCTATTCTTGTCATTCTGAGCAATAACGTTAAAGGATAAAGTCTCTAGGCTTGATGTTCTTAAGAAATTGTGAAGAACTGTTGTTGCTTTTATAATTTTATCTACTCGTTCTAATTTACATTGAAATGGTCTTTAAAATACCTTCCTTTGTGAAGTATAGATTCCAAAAGCATTTTCTGCTTCAAACAATGGAGATGTCTGTTGTCTAACAGGAAGAAGTCTACCACCACAAGTGATGTTGATAAGGTCATTTCATATTTACATGAAAAAAGACAATGTGTAACAAGCAGAATGACTTGGATTTTTTCTTTAAATGAGCGGAGGAGTATGAAATGTGAAGACATGCCTTTACCCCCCCCCCCCAACCCACCCAAGCACCTTAATGTTCTGGTGCAGAACTTTATATAACAATTCAGATTCATCATTGAGTACTGTGCGGGGATCCAGAGATCCAAAAAATGTGATGAATGATATCCATGATGATCAAATATGTTACACCAGTTTAGGTTCACTAATATGACCATATCAGTGTATGTTTAGGTATATGATTTAGTGATTGATTCGTGAACGTAATTTCTACAGTTTTAAACAGCACAAAGATTTAACATAATTATATGTTGGTTTTTGATGTTGTGAAGCATTTCCAAAATGAAAAAAGTACAATCTGGGGTATACAAAAGTTTTGAATACTTTTATGTTAAGTAATTCTTAATTATTTCCACAATGAAGAAACATAAACCTTCAAGAATTAATACAGTTTTCCTACCAGTGCATTTTTTACTATTACCATAGGAAAATGGCCAGTCTTTCCCAAGGTGATATGGATTTCCTGTAGTGTGTATTCAGTTTCGTGATATCTTTTTCAATAAATAACAAACCATCCTTGAACTGAGCATGTGATAATTGAAAATATTGTTTGAATTTGTCTTCATCAAGGGAAAGTTCCAGTATTAGATAATGGTACTTGCCATTTTTTTCTTTTCAAGTTTGTTTCGTGTAACCATATCCTCTTTTTCTTATACAGTTGTACCCCACTTAACGCGGTCAATTGAACCCAGAGGGTCCCGCGTTAAGTGAAATCCGCGTTAAGTGAACAACAGAACATATGGGATTAATTCCAATAGAAACCGGCCCGACCCCCAAACTCCACTTTTTCAAGGCACATACCTATGTTGTAGTAAAAATAACATCTTAATTTTATGATGGTACATGCACACAATTAATACTTAAGAGAAATAGAGAAATACAGTCGCCAAGTTAATGTCCATTCAAATAATGGACTCAACTCTCTCACACTACACTGCCGGCTCTTCCCTCTCAGAGAAATTTTTGGGGGAAAACCACTAAATTTTAATAAATAATACCTCAAACTAAAGTTAGGATAATACAATTGACATTGCTGGATTCCTTGTAAGACCAGGAATATTTTGAATATAAATGTCATATATTTTGCACAAAAGATAACATAGTTACCTAGAGAAAAATTTTATCTAAAATTTGTATGTTTAATGCAAAATATATGATGTTTATATTCAAAATGATCACCAAATTATAAGAATTCCAGCAATGTAAATTATATTCTGACCGGGTAATTTGTATGAATTTTATGAGCTAAAACAAATATCTTCAGTTAATAAAAAAAAAATAATCTTCACGACACTATCTGTCAATCAAAGTACCCCACCTTGCCTCCCCCCCTCTTCCAACCGCGCGGTCAGTCCCAACCCTCCCCCCCACCCCCCACCAATCCTCCCTTCCAGAGTTTTTAACATTTAGTATTAAATAATACCTCAGATTAAAGTTAGGATAATATAATTGACATTGCTGGATTCCTTGTAAGACCAGGAATATTTTGAATATAAATGTCATATATTTTGCACAAAAGATAACATAGTTAATTTGAGAAAAAATTTTATCTAAAATTTGTATGTCTAATGCAAAATATATGATGTTTATATTCAAAATGATCATCAAATTATAAGAATTCCAGCAATGTAAATTATATTCAGACCGGGTAATTTGTATGAATTTTATGAGCTAAAACAAATATCTTCAGTTAATAAAAAAAAATAATAATTCTTCACGGGGTAACAGATGGTCGGTCGGTCCCTCCCTCCCCCCCACCCCCCACCAACCGTCCCAAGGAGATGTGTGGGATAACCACTAAATTTTAATAAATAATACCTCAAACTAAAGTTAGGATAATATAATTGACATTGCTGGATTCCTTGTAAGACCAGGAATATTTTGAATATAAATGTCATATATTTTGCACAAAAGATAACATAGTTACTCTGAGAAAATTTTTTATCTAAAATTTGTATGTCTAATGCAAAATATATGATGTTTATATTCAAAATGATCACCAAATTATAAGAATTCCAGCAATGTAAATTATATTCTGGCCGGGTAATTTGTATGAATTTTATGAGCTAAAACAGGCAGTCAGGCAGGGTGGCGGGTGGGGCAAATCTAAAAATAGCATCTCGAGCCGGACACTCACCGCGTATATGTGGAAAAAATCCGTGTTAAGTGAAAGTTCAGCTCTGGCGAGGCACCGCGTATATGATAAAACGCGTTAAGTGAAACCGCGTTAGGCGGGGTAATACTGTATAGTGCAAGTGTCAGCAGTAGAAAGAATTTCCTCATCTGAATCATGATCACACTCGTAAAATGTAATTGAGAGCATAGCTTGAGATGCGTATCTCCTGGTGTGAGGATGACATAGTGTGCATATCTAGCACACATACATAGCATGGGTTGTGTAGCTTTTGGTGTGAGATGGCCTTATGGGCCCACGTTGCCACAGAAATGTCAGCCACATATTCGGTAGGGCGGGGTTCCTCAGGGCAGTGTTTTGAATGTGACCCTATTTGCCATCACAATAAATGGGGTATCAGCATCGGATCCAGGTGGTGTAGCAATCTCATTGTATGTAGACGACTTGACCATTTGGTATACAGCTTCCCTCATGTCAGTGGCTGAACGTCGCGCAACTTGCACTAGACAAGGTTTCTTGTTGGACCGTTTCCCTTTAGTGCTGTGGCTGGGGGGGGGGGGGTTAACGTGGAAAGGGACATCCTCTCCTTCGTTAAGGAAACCAGCCTTCTACACAAGTTTTTAATTTTATCTATTAACATTTAAATGGTTTTTACGATAGTTCTCTTATTTATTATTCATGTGTTTTACCTTGAATTATTTGATTTTAGCCTTCTAAGCTTTTATTTTAATTCGGTAGCTTATGACCTAAGCTGGTGTGTCACCAGGGATGTAATTATAACCGTTAATCAGTCAATCTCACCCCTTCTCTACTCTGACTTTGGTTGGTTCCTAGAACTGACATACAGTAAAGCCTCCGATAACAACGGTTCGACCAACAACTTTTTTTATTTAAAACCCTAGTTAATTTAGGACCCAATTCAATTTACATCCTTATTTCATTCGCATTTACAACCAAAATATAATAAAAATAAAATAATACAATTACATTTACATTTACATATGAATAATAACTAAATTCCAATATGTATTATAAAAAAAAAATTACTGTAAAAAAATGAAGAGCGCCTTTGCGCAAAGAAGCTGCCTGGCTAATGAGTGGTAAACAACAGTCGGAGCTTGGCGGGCCTTTTGTTTTCACGCATCTGGAACAGGGAGAAAAACTTTCTCAGGTTTCTTACAGCATTTTTGCATCCCTATTCAACATGAGCAAGAGAGCAAGTGATGGTAGTGTTGGTTCAAAAGCTATTAGAAAGTGTATAAGCTTAGCCGAGAAACTAGATGTGTTAAAACGATATGAAAAAGGTGAGAGGTCTGTGGATATTATATGGAGCAAGCAATGAGCATATTTTCTGAAGTGGATCCATTAGCAGAACAAAGCATTAAAAATTAAATAAATGCAAATGACCTCTACATAAGAATGTATAATGAGAAAAGAAAGCAGCTGTGCAAGGTTCTTTCGACAGCTTTATTATTCGAAGGCCTAAACCACCAACTTCAGCTACACCATCAAATTCAGCATCATAAGCAGCTTCAACATCAACTTCAGCAACAGCTTTATGGAAAGCTATAGCTTCAGCCAGAGTTGAATCTACAGCTTCAGCCAGAGTTGAACCTGATGACTTCGTCATCTGAGTAAAAACTCCCACAATATTCATCGGCTGTCCTTATGTTTTAGACTTTACCACCATTGGTGAGTAGAATTTTTGTTTTACATTCGTAAATATTATTTAAAACATATATGAACAGTAAATAAGTGTTGCTTTCATATTCATATGTAGAGAAATGACGATATTTTTTCACATGTATGCACTTACTGTTCATACGTTGGCGTTTCCAATCGTTTCGCCTTATTTCTTTACCATTAGTGGTTAGCTACTTCTAGTCTTCCATTTATTAACATTAAATAACATTACTTAAAACATACTTACAGGTACAGTATTCAATTTTTTAAAATTAAGTTCACTGCAGCTACAACCAGGGTCTTATTTTCTTCACTTTCTTATGTAGAACCATCGTCACTCACGAGTACAATGCCGTCTTGGTTCCTCTTGTGTGTTTTAATATTCTACATATTATTAATGAATTGTAGTGTTCATTTCACATATATAAACATTTATTTAATCAAATACATATTCAGTAATAAACAATAATGAATCTTTTGTACATATACATTGTACTGTATACATTGGCATTCCACTATCAGTCTCACTTTTTCTTTAATATCTGTGGTTACTTCTACTGTACATTAAATAACATTAATTAAAAAATACATACAGGTTGACCATGAAAAATCCGGCAATCAATAAACCGGAACCTTCAGTTTTCCGGCATGGATTTCGGAGCGCATTTTCAAATTTCCTGCCTTGGCGCACCATTGTTTTCTGGACGCGCCTTTTTTGTTTTGATAGCGCTGTACTCCAGAATCAGCTGTTGGGTCTTGCTTGCACCTGCTAACAAGCATTCATGCTCATTCCTTCTGATTTTATCATTTAATTGCTGCTGTATAGCCCATCATGGATTCAGCAAAGAAAAGTGGTGGCGTAAAATGTAAACATCGTGCGTTGTCGATCGCAGAGAAAGTGGAAGTGCTTAAAAAACTTGATAGCGGCGTGTCTGTGCGAACCATTTGTGAAACATACAGCATCGGCTCTTCAACAGTGTATGATATTAAAAAACAGAAAGAAAAACTGTTAAAGTTATTTTCTGACAGTGGATCAAAAAGGAAAATGTTTGTAAGGAAGTCAATGTCGGAGGGAAAAAGTGCGGAACTAGACCAAGTTCTCATAACCTGGTTTAAACTTCGTGTAAGTGAAGGTGTGGAAATTTCTGGTGATTTATTAAAGGAACAAGCCAAAGTGTTTCATGAAGAGCTGGGATTGCAACATAAGTGTGACTATACAGAAGGTTGGCTGCAACGTTTCAAGTCGCGACATGGCTTACATTTTCGTGCAGTATGTGGTGAAAAACATTCAGCAGACAAGGATGCAGCTAGTGCCTATGTGGATGAATTTGCAAAGTTAGTTAGTGATGAACATTTAAGTCCTGAACAAGTTTACAATGCTGACGAGACTGCCTTATTTTGGAGATGTACGCCAAAAAGAACTCTGACAACTGAGGATGCAGAATCGCCATCGGGGTTTAAAGCTTCGAAGGATCGCGTCACGGTAATGTGCTGCTCTAATGCTGCGGGTACCCATAGATGTAAGTTGCTTGTTATCGGAAAAAGTTTACATCCGAGGGTCTTTAAGGGTATGACATGGTTTCCTGTCCATTACCGTGCCAACAAGAAGGGGTGGGTTACCACTGATATTACATTGGATTGGTTTCATAAATGTTTTGTTCCTGAGGCCAGGGCTCACTGTAACTCAGTTGGACTAGACCCTAAATGCAAGATACTTCTTATTTTAGACAATTGTTCGGCACATCCAAAAGCCGATCTTCTAGTGAAAGATAATGTTTTTGTTGCCTACCTCCCACCCAACTGCACATCACTAATTCAACCACAGGGCAATGGTATCATACGTTCTATGAAGTGTAAGTATCGATCCATGTTAATGAGGCGCCTAGTGAGTTCAGTTAATTCAGGCACCCCAGTACAGAAATTCATAAAAGAATTCAACATTAAGGATGCAGTGTACTGTGTTGCCAATGCTTGGACATCTATTAAAACATCAACACTGAAAAATGGATGGCATAAATTGTGGCCAAGTTTAATGTTTACTTCTCATTCTAACGAAGACACAGAAAATGATTTTGCAGGGTTTAGGGTTTCCAAAGAAAAGCACCTTATACATGAACTTCTTGCTTATGTTAAAGATATAACTAATCCTGATGCCAAGGAGCTTTCATCAAGGATAAATGAAGATGTTTTAACAGAATGGTTGGATGTTGATGATAATGTGCCTACAGTTCATCATTCCACTGATTCTGAAATTGTAGATATGGTTAAAAGTCCAGAGAGAAATGCCTGTACAGGTAGTGATGAAGATGAAAGCAGTGAAGAAAATGAGGAAGATGTGAGAGACAGAATCTCTATTGACAGGTTAATTACGTTGACAACTGAACTGCTGGCTGGACTAGAGCAACGAAGTTTTGTAAGTGAACAAGGAATCATGAATGTTTTCTTGCTCCAAGATAAACTTATTAGAGAAAGACCCAAGTATATGAAGCAACAGACATTGCACGATATATTCAAGAAAATAGCTAGGAAGCAGGAAGAAGCAACAGCGGTGTCCACACTTGATAATCCACTGCCATCAACTTCAAGACAAGTTGAAGCTGTTCCTGTTGCTGAGGATGTTGTCACTGTCAGTGATAAAGATGATAATCCTGACAGCCCATCTGCTGTTTAGCCTGGTAAACATTAAAATTTCATTTGTTTTTCATTTAGTGTTTAATTTTCTTTTTTTTTTAAAGGACTGTACAGGTAGTAATTTTCTGTTAAATATACTGTATACAGCATATGTAATAAAATTTCATTTGCTTTTCATTTAGTGTTTAATTTTCTTTGTTTAAAGGACTGTACAGGTAGTCATTTTCTGTTAAACTTATACAGCAAATATAACCATCAGTTTTCCGGCATTTTCGAAAATCTGGCACTCCTCAGGTCCCGAGGTTGCCGGATTTTTGATAGTCAACCTGTATTTTTTACATTAGTTTTACTACAATAACAACAACCAGGGTCTTATTTTCTTCAGTTTCAGGTAGATAACTGGCATTATGGGTGTAAACACTGACAACAATACCGTCTCTTATCCTCTTGTGTGTTTTAATATTCTACGAATTATGATGAAATGTATTGTTCATTTCGCATATATAAAGATTAATTCAGTTAAATACATATTCAGTAATAAACAATAATGAATCTTTTGTACATACAGTCATGGGCCGGTTAACGTCCTAGATACGTTCTTGGAAACGTGACGTTAACCGAAATGGACGTTGTCCGATCATCACATAAACTTTTTATTTATACTTATGTGTATGTGGAATACTATATAATGTACGTACATATACACTTTTACTCTTAAATCACTACTGTAATGTGATACAGGTGATTAATTTTTATCTCTTGTGCAAAATACATGACGTTTATATTAAAATTATTCACTGTTTTACAAGGATTCCAGCAACGCCGAGCAGATGGGGGAGAGAGAGGGTGGGAGCGAGCGAGAGGGCGTGGGGGGAAGGGGAGGTAGTACGTTTGACAGTTGGCACAGGCCCAGGTCTAACGCGTGTATATTTATCAGTTCTTAGGTGACTAAGCTTCTCTCATAAAAAGCCAGTGAAATGACCTGGGTGAATATAATTAACATAGCTGGGATTCTTATAACATACTGATTAATTTAAATATAAACATGCTATAATTTGCACTAGACAAAACAATTTTAGTACCATAATCAAATTAGTACATGTGCACTCCAGCTTTGCACTAAGGTCATTTATTTCTATTACATTTCTTTTAGTATGGTGTGTGCATGTAAATGGATGAAAATGAATGAAGAAATCTATGTAAATCTACCCAAAAATACAGTTGAAAAACTTTTTATAAAAGTGTACTACAGTATTGTACACTAATGTACTAAATTTTTTATATCTTGAGCAAAATATATGACGCTTATATTTAAATTAATCTCTGTCTTGCAAGGATTTCAGCAATGCAAATTATATTATCCTAACTTTAGTCTGAGATATTATATAAAATAAACATAAAGAAATCACCAATCTTTTGTCTAGGAACACAGGGAGGGAGGTAACCAGCCGAGCATGAGGTGAGGTGACAGAGTGTCTTTATTTATTTGAGATAAGATTTGACAGTTGGCGCTGAAGGCCTGGGTGTTTATTTATCATTACTTAAGAGTGACTAAGCTCTTCTCATAATTTGCCATCCAAACGACCTGGGTGAATATAACTTACATAGCTTGGATTCTTGTAAGATAGTAATTTATTTGAATACCTGTATAAACAAGCTATACAGGTATTTGCAATAGACATAACAATTTTAGTACCGTAATCATTTAGTACATGTACAATACAGGTTTGCACTTAGGCCCATTGTTAACCGTGGGACCACTGTATTGCAGTGAACATTTTACGACCATTTAGACCCACTAAATATATATATATAATGTTATGGTAAGTATCATAAACACACAAAGGCATGGCTAGGTTTATTACAAAGTGATGAAAAGGGTACGCTTAATACTGTAGTCCACAAAACATGTAGCTATGCTTTTTTTATTTGGTCCCCCGTCATACGAGTCCGTTTTCTCTCACATCAGGACGCCCGAGTCCTCCGTTTTCTCTCTTAATCTTAGAGTGCACCAGAAACTTTACTATTTTTAGTAATGCCACAGAATTTGAAATTGCAACTGGGGTTGCAATTGTTGAGGCAACTAGATATGTCTGATTACAGCAAATGTGTTATTGTCAATTTGTAGGTGAAAGATTTTATCCTCAATAGATGTAGGTTAACATTTCACCTGTAGGCAAATGCTTAAAAAAAGCCTAAGTAAGGAAGCATATTCTTTTAACACATAATATCTGACCAGTATGGGGAGGATCATCGTGTCTCCGTCAGGGGGTCGTGGAGTGCTGGTCCAGCAGGCGTCACTTTTTTGGGGGGGGGCCATGGACGTATATGCGATCGGACGTTGTTCGGTTGGACGTTAACCGGCGCATGACTGTATTCTTAAAAATATAAATGACACAGTTTCCTTAAATGCACACGTACATACAGTGATCCTTCTGTTAACGAACGCCTCGGTTAACCTAATTACATTCCATAAGATTCTTCACTTCCGTTAACGTAATTTCGGTTAATGAATTCCTTACGAATTTTTCCCCAACATGTTTTCGCTTGCTTTCGGCTGCTCACCAGCTGTAGTATTAGTCCGCCAATACAGTAATCGGTTCTAGGGCTTAAACTCGTTCCCATTTGAGTAAATATCAAGAAGGTTGTGCTATTCAATAATTTTAAAAGTTTTATATTAAATTTTTTAGTCATTTTAACAATTATTTAACATTATTGAAGTACAGGAAACTAGTTTTTCATGTCCAAACAGCCACTCAACACACCAAGCTTGGCATCAGTTTGTGTATCTGTTCAGTGGAAGGAACATCTTGTTTGAGACTCTCTTCAACATAAACTCTTTTTTCCATTTTTACAGTCAAATTATTGGTCATTTTGAAATATATTTTGCATATTGATAATATATAGTGCAGTGCAGTGTTTATTTAAAGAAAATATTCTTTATTTACAGCAATAAAACTTAAAATTTCAGTGTTGAAATCGAATCCAGCATGGCTCCAAAGAAATCGAGAATAGTTATTTCAATCCAGGTAAAACAGGAATTAATAAAGAAACATGAACAGGGCATTAGAACAAATGGGCTTAGTAAAGAATATGGCATGTCGGCATTAACTGTGTCGACAATTCTTGCACAGAAAGACAAGTTTAAGGAAGTGAAAGTGAGAGACAAATCTACCAGACTGTTTAAAGGTTCAGAAACAGAGAGGTTACTTCTCATTTGGATCAGGGAAAAGCAAATGAAAGGCGATTTAGTTTCTACAGAATTTTTTTGTGAAAGAGCCAGGTTTATATTTAACATTCAAAGGAAGATCAACCTGGTTCTTCTGGCACAGAGTTCGAAGATTTTCGGGCAAGCAAGGGCTGGTTTGAAAAATTAAAGAAAAGAAGTGACATTTTCAGTGTTATTAGGCATGGTGAGGCTGCAAGTGCAGATAAAGAAGGAGCAAAGTTTGTAGTGGACTTTAAGAAACTGGTGGATGAAGAAAATTATCTTCTACAGCAAGTGTTCAATGTGGGACGAAACTGGGTTGTTCTGAAAGAAAATGCCCAAAAGGACATTCATCACCAGAGATGAAGCTCTCTTTACCTGGGCATAAACCCATGAAGGACCGACTCACTTATTGCTGGTGCCAATGCTCAGAGGATTCCACTGAAGCCTGTGCTTGTCTACCACTCTGAGAACTCCAAGGTGTTCAAACAACAAAAAGTGGTAAGAGGAAAGCTTGGAGTTTATTGGAAGTCCAACCATAAGGCATGGGTGACAAGACAGCTCTTTAATGAATGGGCTGTTGAGGTGTTTTGCCCTTCTGTGAAGAGTTACCTAACCACCAATAAACTCCCTTTAAAGGCTCTACTCCTTATGGATAAAGCCCCTGGTCATGACCCTGAACTTGCCGGCACTTTGGAGGCTCAATTTGACTTTGTCAAAGTGTTGTTTTTGCCTCCCAACACAACATCAATCATGCAGCCAATGGACCAGAATGTGATCAGCAACTTCAAGAAGTTGTACATGAAGAAAATGTTCAGGAGGTGTTATCAGGCAACTTCAACTGATCCTGAACTAACACTGTCAGAAATTGAAGACAATTTAACATCCTGGAGGCTGTAAATTGATTGTGTCCTCATGGCGGATCGCCTCATTAGATCCTCAATTCTGCATGGAAAGCACTGTGGCCATCAGCAGTCCATGATTTTGAGGGATTTTAAGAAGAAGCAGAGTTGACAAGGAGATTGTGTCCATTGGTCAGTCATTGGGCCCTCAAGTGGGAGGAGGTTGATGTGGAAGAGCTGTGATGTCTCATGAGCAGGAACTTACATATTCTTAAAAATAATGACACGGTATCCGGAAATGCACACTTAACGCCTCAGTTAATTAAATTTCAGTTAACGAATTACTTCCATAAGATTCTCCTCCACCCCAATTTCCTTCTTCTCCTTTTCTCCTCCACCTCCCACTTCAAATTTACATCAGCATCATCATCCAGGAGCCTTCTATATACCTCAAAGTAAGTGTACTTCACTGCATTTTTTTTTTTGACTTTAGGTAATTTTCGGTGAGCTGGAACCAATTAACTAAAACCCATTGAAACAATGGTTTCAGTTAACGAAATTTTCAGTTAGCGAACACCCTTCTGGAACGAATTGTGTCTAACCGAGGGATGACTGTATATGTTGGCGTTCCCAATCCATCGCTTTTTTTTTCTTTGCCATTAGTGGTTAGCTACTTCTGTTGTTCCATTTATTAACATTAAATAACGTTACTTAAAACATATATATTAATTTTTTTACATTAATTTTACTACAACTACAACCAGGGTCTTATTTTCTTCATTTTCTCGTGTAGAACTATCGTCCCGGACTCCCGGCTGTAAACACAAACGAAAACAATGGCGTCCCATCTCCTCTTGTGTGACCATATTAATAGTGGGGTATGCTATAACGAATCTAATTGGTTCTAGAACCCCGTTCGTTATAGCATTTGTTCATTATAGGATTAATCCATTCCAGGCCCCAAATACAACCACTTAACACCGAAAAATTTCTGTGGAAATTGTAAAAACACGGGTACTTTATCTTACCTTAGTGTTGTTCAGCATGCAGGACAGGAGGCAGAGAAGGAGGGGGGAGGAGGAGAATTATGGAGAAGAGGTGGAAGGAGGAGGAGTCATCCTTCCTAGCCCCCTTTTGGTGACTGTCTACAGGCTTCTTTGTCTGTGCCGATCTTTTAATAGTTTCTTAAAGAAGGAATCCAGGGTTATTGCTTCAACCTTGATTTCTGACCTTCCAGAAGTAGTTCATCACAGTGTCATTAAAAATACTGAGGCTCCTTTTCAACAGAAGCAACATCAGGATGATAACTCTCCACACCTAATACCCACTTTGTTCCAGCTGGAGAACAATTGCGAGAATTTTGGCAGGAATGACGTGGGCTTCTCCTGTCCTCATCCTCCCCCTGACTCCCTCAGAAGCTACTCCACTTCAGTGTGTCTGTCTCTTTAGTATGAAGCCTAAGCAGCTCCTCAGTGGACAGCCCTTCCTGCTCATCCACCAACCTCAACATCATCATCATCCACTTCCAGGTCCATGGAATTGCCCAGACACAATTTCATGTACAACAGCCTCTTCCTCTTAACTACATCCAAAGCCTTCAAAGTCTCTTTTGAAGCACACATTCAGGCCACAATGGCTCAAGCAAAGCACAACAAAGACACCTCAAGAAACCTCTTCCAGGCTGACACAATAAAACACAGCATCTGCTATATTGAAGTGACTCTTCCAAAATTCCTTCAAACTAACATAACTGGAAGAAGTGGCTGCAAAAACATTTTCTAAACAGTGCCTTTTGTGTACAGCTTTCTTAAAAGTTTGAAATTACCTGTTGATCCACAATGATGAGGAGGTGTTGTGTTGGGTGGCAAGAAGCACAGTGATGAAGTTGAACCCAGGCAATTCAACCATCAAATTAGGAGGGTGGGCTGGTACTGTCCATCACCAACAAAGCTTTCAATGGAAGATTATTCTCCATGAGGTATTCTCAACACTGGGTCCAAACACTCTAGTCACCCACTCAGCGAAAAGAAAGACTCCTGGTCACCAAGCTTTTTGGGTTTGGACTGCCACATAACACCACATGTGTTCTTCCTAATGTTTTGAAAAGCTCTAGGGCTTTCTGCATGGTACTCCAAGGAGTGGTTTTATCTTGCAGTCACCAGAAGCATTAGCACAAACAAGGAGGGTAAGCCTGTCTTCATCTGCTATGGCCAGGACAGAAGTTTTCCTCCTTGTAATGTATGTAATGGCGAGGCATTTGTTTCAAAAAGTCCAGTTTCATCACAAAGCAAATACCTGCTGAGAAACAAAGCCTCCTCTGAATCACATTAAAAATGTCATGGTGTTCCCTAGCTGCTTCCTTATCTGCACTAGCAGCTTCACCATGTCTCACAACATTGTGTAACTTATTTCTTCTTTTCTGAAACCAGTAAACCAACCCCCTCGGCGTACTCCTAAACACTGGCACAGCACTAGCACTTCCACTGGGAGTCTTGGCTTTAGTCCTCAAACAATTATTTGGCCTCTCTCACAAATTATAGCTTCACTTAATGCCAACACCTGTCATTTCTTTCTCCTTTATCCACACGAAGAGTATATTTTCCATCCTTCAATCGCATTTACACGTTGTTTTGCTAAGTCTAGAGATTCCCTTAGCCACTTGCACAGTTTTCAACTCCTCTTTATTCTTCAAAAATCGGCATATTGTCGAGATTTAGCCATATCCCATATTCATATCTAGTTTCGCAATGCTTGTTCCATTCTCACGCCTTTTATTTATAATTTCTTTCTAATTTCAAGCGGTTATTAGCTTTTCACTGTTTGGACGTATTCATTGTTATAATTAAAATAATCTTTTTATAACAAAATAGTTACCGTGATAAAAAATAACACTTAATTTCACATCAAAAGACAATTTCAAATAAAGTTCAGTGGTGCACTGACTAAACAATGAAACAAAGATATACCGATGCTCTTGTTGTGAGCCGCTGTAATAATATTCATGCAGGACGAATTAGTTCCGTATTCATCAGCGTATTTGTAGGAGTTTCGTTCGTTATAGCATTCTCAATTTTATAGGTAAAACCGTTCTTTATAGGAATATTCGTAGTAGAATCCGTTCGTTATAGCATACCCCACTTTTATCATTTATAGTGTATAAGGTACATTCAGAAACATTATTTAAAGAATATAGTTTACAATTTTCTTTGGGGGAAAAAGATATGAAAAGGTCACACTTGGGAATGCATCTCATTATTATTGCTTTATTTTAATGGTAATTAATGATTCGCGATAAGACGATTCACCTAACACTACAATGTTGGGGGACACATTAACATCGTTATTCGAGGCTTTACTGTACATCCCCTTGTCCTGCACGTCATTTGTTGTTACCCATCTATTGAATTTTTTAGATTTTTTCCAAACCTTGTTGGCCACCGCATGGTTCACGTGTAATGGTCCCCTTGTATTCCTGGAGCCAGTAGTGGGTTTAATCTTGGGTATATATTTATCAATCAAGTATATCACTATATTGGCTATGATATTCAGCGTAGTGTCTGCATTCTTGTATCTCATTGAGACAGGCCAGTGAATACCCCTTATCTCCTCCTTCATCCTGTCATAATTGCCCTTGTAATATTTGAACCCTGGCCTGGTTTTATCATGAACCAAGTATCAGTTAAAACTGAAGGACAACATTACCACGTTCCAGCTTGGCCACCATACCCTCCTTGTTAGTTATGATGAGGTCTAGCAGTTTGGTGTTTGGTCTCCTCTGTATTGAGTTGGCTCTTTAGCATGTTGAAATAGAAAATTGCCTCTCAGAGTTTCTACAAAAAGAGTGCCGCGATTGTTTAGGTCATTTGGCGTGGTTTCATTTCTCCAGTCGGTGTCACCATCGTTAAAGTCCCCATGACAAGGAAGTGGCTGGGGTTAGTGCCGTTGTATAGTCAATTAAGGCTCTTAAGTTCCCTTGGTTTAATAAGGTACATTTTGAGTATCTGTAGTTATGTATAACAATTAGTAAGTCTCTCCCTTTTAGTTTAATTTTACATCACTTCGATTCTTCAAAAAAATATCCTCCCCTGCATCTCACCTGGCTGGCTCTAAGGTCTTACCTAGAGTAGATAACCACACCCCTCTTTCAAGTTGCATGAGAAGGCTCATGAGTCATATCCATCTATATTGAACTCACATTCCTCCTGGTTGATTCTCCTGTTCTTACACAATTCTACAACACCTCAGGTTGATGTGTCTTGAGTAAGGTTTTAAACTCCAGACACTTATCAAGGAAAGTGTTAGTAATAATTAGTGTACATAATTTTCCAGCCAAGAAATAGTCCTGATTAATGTCTCTGTTCTGGGTCATGATTCCAGCCTCCTTCCATTTTCAGAAGCTGCCTCATTTACTACACTCGTCAGATTTTTGGGTGTGGTCAGAGATGACATTGTTTACACGGTGCTCGCTTCCTCCTGGGTGGAGGTGACGGGTAGGGGGTGTCTCACTGCCCCTGGTTCTGTACTGGTGTACTTGCCTCCACTATTTTCCCTTGTATATATCCCATCCACGTCTGTCCTTGTTTTTCATCGAATCCTCCCTTTTCTGCTTCAAGGGTTCTTTGTGCTGTTCCCTCTGCATTACCATGTAATCTGGGTTTATGAATATGCCCTCGAATGTTATGTTTTTTGCTATTTTTTTCTGCCTACCAAATAACATCCAATATTTTTACTCATTTCTAGTGTGATCCTAAGGGGGCGAGGTTTATTCTCTTGCTTTTGTCCTAGCTTCCTTACATCGTGAGGGGAAGCTGACATATTTAGAGCCTCCTCACAAATATTCTTAAACTCCATCTTTTCGTGTTTTCCTGCTTTTAGTTTCCTCTGACTGACTCTCAGGGGCTCCAAACACGATTATATTGTTCTTGTGCTCAAGTTGTTCCCAGTGTTCCTCCTCTCCCATGCCAGTAGGCAGTGGTGGGCACAGCTAAATGAAAAGTTAGCTTCGCTAACCGCTAATCTGCTAACTAAAAAGTTAACTTCGCTAACGGGGGGGCTCTAAAACCCTTAAAACAGACCTAGAGAGCTGAAATTTTCATAAGTTGTCTTGTAGCTTAGACATAGAGCTTTCCAAAAAGGTATAGCATGCCAAGATCAGATGATGATCAAGGTGTACACAAATAATTAAATGAACAAATGAAATTTAACATTAGTTTACATTCAAGTTTCAGCATACACTGTAAGACTGCTTAGACTGTCTGTAACGTGACAATGTCGTAAGTGAACTGAACTCAGAACTGCGGAATTACACGATACTGCTCAAGGCAGTGCGGCGTTGACAAATCATGTCTTGTCACGTCGAGTAACACGCAGTCAGCCAAGTGTGCCTGACTGGCTGTTGGAGTCACGTCACAGGCGTCACCGCTATAAACAGACAGGAACAAACATGTATAAATTTTGTTAGCGGACTTAAAGTTAGCAGAATTAAATTTAGCGGAAGCTAATTGGTCTGCTAATGGTTTCCAAAGTTAGCAAAAATGCTAATCCGCTAACGAGAAAGTTAGCTTCACTAATTAGTGGTTAGCGGATTAGCGGAACCAAGCCCACCACTGCCAGTAGGCTTACTAGTTGTAATCTTTTCAATACTTGTCTGCAGAGTCCCTATCTGCTGTAGAACCTGTTCAGATCCTACATTACTCTCTGTCCTCTTTTGTGACCCTGCTGTAATCTGAGCATAACTTCTCTAACTACTGCCTCCATTCTATCGGCTATTTCTTCAGTCTTAGTGAGGATATCATTCGGAAGCTACTCTAGTTTGGCAACCAATAAAGATTCTGCTTCATCTATTTTTGTCTCTAGGTGTCTCCTTCCCTTATGATGCACAATAGTCTCATTGATTTTGGTCTCACAATCAGGGTAATGCCAGCAACAGGTTCCATTCATTATGTTATTCACTAGTTGCCTAAAACCTGCTAACTTTGCCAAATCTGCACAGTCCCTGCAAAATTTACCCTCATGGAAGTTGCATGCCAGCAAACTCAAGTTGTTTCACTACACCTATACATGTACCATCTCAGCGCTTCTTATTACTTTTTGTGCTTATTTTTACTTGTGATGAGACACACAGCCATTCACAGCTGTCACAAGCTGTGTCGGTGACAAGCTCAAGCCATGGCGAAGGTGCTGGGGGGGGGGAAGTGTATGGCAGTTGGTGTCAGATGCATAAATTTTTATTTTAATGCACCTTTAAGTACTTTCTCTGAGTCAAGGAATTTACTTCCTGATGTGTCACACTTTTGTTCTAAGAGTATTTGGGACAATATAAGACCTTTAAAGTGGACAAGTGTTGGTGTTAAAGATCTTTAACTGCCACGACTCGGCTGTATTCCACATAGACAGGCTTTGTAGCCTCTCACTTTATTTTGAGGAAGAAATCACCATGTTACTGGGATGACTCCCTTTATAATCACATTGTTACCACCAATGAAGTGGTAAGTATGCGACGTCTGGATGAGAAGATCCGTGCACGTGGACTCAATGGTGTTTAATGGTCAAAACCTGTCAATACAATGTTAACACATTACTCTTGATTTGTAAATTACAGGTCAGGTGACAAAGAACAGCTTCATATTGTATACAACGGCAACATCATTTAATACACACTTATCTGAATATGACAAAGGCGTATACATAGTATCTCCCAATACATAAATTTTAGAACATAGGAGCATAGACTTGCGTGTACCGGGTCTAATAACTAGTCTGTAGGTGACAGTGCTCACAGTTAGACAGTGCATCTTGAATGACCCACCCAGGACAGATCGTGCGGTCTCGGCTGAACCACTACCGTCAACACTGCTAGCCTCCCCTCACTCCTTCAACTTAACTAATTAACTCCGTGTTCTTATCAACTATTTTTCCATATTGCCGTTTCATAACACCCACATATGTTATCACAAATTCCACACTACCTCTCGCCCTGTGTGGGGCGGTAACATACACTTCATGTAAGATGTAATCTCAGTGTACTAAGATATGCGTGCATTCATGTCCTGGTGGCAGGATACTAATATAATTTAAAAGTCACTTGGCTGTCCTGCTGTCCTTGTTGGCATCCTCATTCGACCAGTGTTGCTGTCTGGGAAAGTTAATTCCTCCGTTGTTTTATCTTTTTTTTTTCCAGTTTTCCTCGACGATTTGTTGTATCAGTCTGATCAACCTATGTACAGTCAGTCACAAGCATGGAAATGTCTGTTTTAAATTTTCTGTATAAATCTCGGCATATGGCATTAATTTTATGGTTGTGCCCACACAGCTTGGCTCTGGTCCACTAAGACGATCATCATAATCTTATGACTTCACTTCCCAATTTCTGTTATTCAACAACGAGAACCCAAATACTGTACCGTGATGTCTCCGTTAGTCGGAACAATTGGTGCAGAGCACTTCCAGGAATGAGAAATTTCCGGGTAATGAGACGACTCTCTCAAAGCCGGAAAAAAATCCATCATCCTCGAAATTTTAAGGGTAACAGGAAAGTGTTCTCGGAAGTTCCAGAAATTGCACATTGCATCATCTCTCAAACCTGGAAAATATCCCCCATCCCGGTAATTTTCCAGGTACCGGAAATTTCTTTCAAAATTTCCAGAAAATGTGCCTGATTTTCATCTCTCGAACCCGGAAAAAAGATTTCCCCATCCCCGGAATTTTCTGGGTACAGTATTGGGAAAATTTTCTCAGAATTTTTCCATAATGTTTCGAGTAACGTTCAAAGCTGAATTTTCCAGAAAATTCTGGGTTTGGGAACATTCCGAGAAAATTTCAATTCCAGCTAGTCTTTACTAACACAGTTTCCTTAATGTAAATTAGTGAGACACACTGGATAGTAATTCATCTCTTTATGATAATTATTAAATTGATTGTCTGATTTGTCATCATTATATTTGCAGCACAGAAGTTTGGGTGGACCTAGTGGATTTCTCCTCCACCCTAGTTTTCTTAGACCTAGGGTGGAAGGGTTCAACAAGAGGGAGGATCTACATTCGGCTGAGACCTGACACTGAGCTGGCCAGACAGTTCATGTGGTTGAGTACTGGACAGAAAGGTCCCTCATTCCTCCACTCCTGTCTCTTGGGAAAATTCAACCATGGCAAATACAATGAGGTTTTAGCTGGCGGAGACTACGAGAAGAACAATGGGCAGGAGGCCACACTACTGCCAGGGATGGATGACTGCAAGGAGTACAAAAGGGCTGGCAAGCAGGGGATGGTGACATCACGGTACGGTTCTTCATCTCCCAGCAGTGCCCAGTTCTTCATCTACACCAAAGACCCATCAAATTATACTTTAAGTAATGTGTTTGGTCAGGTGGAGGAAGGGATGGAGGTGGTGGAGAGAGTAGCCGCGTCTTCATACATAAATGAAATGAAAGTGGTTGACTGTGGTGTGGTGCCTCTTAATATTGGTGTGATTATATAGCTCACCTCACCATGTATCACTACCATTTATATCATCTACCTGTATCACTAACATGTGTCATCTTCCTTTATCACTAACATGTGTCATCTTCCGGTATCACTAACATGTGTCATCTTGTTGTATCACTAACATATGTCATCTTGTTGTATCACTAACATATGTCATCTTCCTGTATCACTACCATGTATCATCTACCTGTATCACTAACATGTATCATATACCTGTATCATATACCTGTATCACTAACATGTGTTATCTTCCTTTATCACTAACATGTGTCATCTTCCGGTATCACTAACATGTGTCATCTTGTTGTATCACTAACATATGTCATCTTGTTGTATCACTAACATATGTCATCTTCCTGTATCACTACCATGTATCATCTACCTGTATCACTAACATGTATCATATACCTGTATCATATACCTGTATCACTAACATGTGTCATCTTCCTTTATCACTAACATGTGTCATCTCCGCATCACTAACATGTGTCATCTTGCTGTATCACTAACATGTGTCATCTTCCTGTATCACTACCATGTATCATCTACCTGTATCACTAACATGTATCATATACCTGTATCATATACCTGTATCACTAACATGTGTTATCTTGCTGTATCACTACCTGTATCACTAACATGTGTCATCTTCCTGTATCACTAACATGTGTCATTTTCCTGTATCACTACCATGTATCATCTACCTGTGTCACTAACATGTGTTATCTTCCTGTATCACTACCATGTATCATCTACCTGTATCACTAACATGTGTCATCTACCTATATCACTACCTGTATCATCTACCTGTATCACTACCTGTATCATCTACCTGTATCACTACCATGTATCATCTACCTGTATCACTAACATGTATCATCTACCTGTATCATTACCATGCATCATCACCTGTATCACTACCTGTATCATCTACCTGTATCACTACCATGCATCATCTACCTGTATCACCAATCTCAGTCATCTTCCTGTATCACTACCATGTATCATCTACCTATATCACTAACATGTATCATCTACCTGTATTACTACCATGTATCATCTACCTGTATCACTACCATGTATCATCTACCTGTATCACTAACATGTGTTATCTTTCTGTATCACTACCATGTATCATCTACTTGTATCACTACCATGTATCATCTACCTGTATCATCTACCTGTATCACCAACATGTGTCATCTACCTGTATCACTACCATGTATCATCTTCCTGTATCACTACCATGTATCATCTACCTGTATCACTAACATGTGTCATCTACCTGTATCACTAACATGTGTCATCTACCTGTATCACTACCATGTATCGTCTACCTGTATCACTAACATGTGTCATCTTCCAGTATCACTAACATGTGTCATCTTCCAGTATCACTAACATGTATCATCTTCCTGTATCACTAACATGTGTCATCTACCTATATCACTACCTGTATCACCACCTGTATCACTCCACCATCATCTTCCTGTATCACTACCTGTATCATCTACCTGTATCTCTAACATGTGTCATCTACCTGTATCACTACCTGTATCATCTACCTGTATCATCTACCTGTATCTCTAACATGTATCATCTACCTGTATCACTACCATGTATCGTCTACCTGTGTCACTAACATGTGTCATCTTCCAGTATCACTAACATGTATCATCTTCCTGTATCACTAACATGTGTCATCTTCCTGTATCACTACCATGTATTATCTACCTGTATCACTAACATGTCATCTTCCTGTATCACTACATTCATTGTATCACTAACATATGTCATCTTCCTGTATCACTACCATGTATTATCTACCTGTATCACTAACATGTGTCATCTTCCTGTATCACTACCGGTATCATCTTCCTGTATCACTAACATGTGTCATCTTCCTGTATCACTACCATGTATTATCTACCTGTATCACTAACATGTGTCATCTTCCTGTATCACTACCGGTATCATCTTCCTGTATCACTAACATATGTCATCTTCCTGTATCACTACCATGTATTATCTACCTGTATCACTAACATGTGTCATCTTCCTGTATCACTACCGGTATCATCTACCTGTATCACTACATATGTCATCTTCTGTATCACTACCATGTATTATCTACCTGTATCACTAACATGTGCATTCCTCCCTGCATCACTAACATGTATCATCTCCTGTATCACTACAATATCATCTCCCTATCACTACCATGTATTATCTACCCGTATCACTAACATGTCACCTATCACTGTATCATCTACCTGTATCACTAACATATGTCATCTCCGTATCACTACCATGTATTATCTACCTGTATCACCAACATGTGTCATCTCCTGTATCACTACGGCATCATCTTCCTGTATCACTAACATGTGTCATCTTCCTGATCACTACCATGTATTATCTACCTTATCACTAACATGTGTCATCTTCCTGTATCACTACCAGTGTATCATCTTCCTGTATCACTAACATATGTCATCTTCCTGTATCACTACCATGTATTATCTACCTGTATCACTAACATGTGTCATCTTCCTGTATCACTACCGGTATCATCTACCTGTATCACTAACATATGTCATCTTCCTGAGTCACTACCACCATGTGAAACTTCCCAGTGTCACTACCACCATGTGAAACTTCCCAGTGTTACTACCACCATGTGTCATCTTCCTCTCACTACCACCATGTGTAACTTCCCAGTGTCACTACCACCATGTGAAACTTCCCAGTGTTACTACCACCATGTGTCATCTTCCTCTCACTACCACCATGTGTAACTTCCAGTGTCACTACCACCATGTGAAACTTCCCAGTGTTACTACCACCATGTGTCATCTTCCTCTCTCACTACCACCATGTGTAACTTCCCAGTGTCACTACCACCATGTGAAACTTCCCAGTGTTACTACCACCATGTGTCATCTTCCTCTCTCACTACCACCATGTGTAACTTCCCAGTGTCACTACCACCATGTGTAACTTCCCAGTGTCACTACCACCATGTGTAACTTCCCAGTGTCACTACCACCATGTGTCATCATCCTCTCTCGCTACCACCATGTGTCATCCTCCCTCAATACCTCCATTGGAACTTCCCAGTGTCACTACCACCATGTGCCATCTCCCTGACTCACTACCACCATGTATCATCCCTCCTCACTACCATCATGTGTAATCACAGTGTCACTACACACCATGTCATCTCCTTTGTCACTACCACCATGTGTCATCTCCTGTGTCACCACCACCATGGTCATCTCCTTGTGTCACTACCACTATGTATCTCCTTGTGTCACTACCACCATGTGTCATCTCCTGTCACTACCACCATGTGTCATCTTCTTGTGTCACTACCATCATGTGTCATCTCCTTGTGTCACTACCACCATGTGTCATCTCCTTGTGTCACTACCACAATGTTTGACCTCTGTACCACTACCACCATGTGTGACCTCTGTATCACTACCACCATGTGTGACTTCTGTATCACTACCACCATGTGTGACCTCTGTATCACTACCACCATGTGTGACCTCTCTATCACTACCACCATGTGTGACCTCTGTATCACTACCACCATGTGTGACTTCTGTATCACTACCACCATTTCAGACCCTGTATCACTCCACCACCAGTGTGACCCCCCATCACTAGCACCATGTGTACCTCTGTATCACTACCACCATGTGTGACCCTGTATCACTACCACCATGTGTGACTCTGTATCACTACCACCATCTGTGACCTCTGTATCACTACCATGTGAGTCTCTGTATCACTACTACTATGTGCCTCTTATCACTACACATATGTGACCTCTGTATCACTACCACCATCTGTGACCTCTGTATCACTACCACCATGTGTGACCTCTCTATCACTACTGTGTGACCTCTGTATCACTACCACCATGTGTGACCTCGTATCACTACCACCATGTGTGACCTCTGTATCTCTACCACCATTGTAACAATGTAAGATTCCCACAAATTTTGAGGCAGTAGTATGGAGGTCTTAGGCCTGTCTTCAGCCAATGAGGAGTCGTATGAGACATGACGTCATGAAGCTGTCCCACTGTGCCACCCAGTTTGATAAAGTCAGACTGCGTTGGAATTTGTGCATGGAGGTGTAGGACATCTGTGATGGCGACATGGCAATGAGTATTTGGGTGTATTCTGTTTGGTAAATCCTTAAGTTCCCATTTGTAGTGAGATAAGTGGTTTCCTTTGAACTAGCTAGAAGATAGGTTTATTATTTTGAAGTGTAACTGTTAAACCCTAATATAAAGTATTAAATAAATACAGTAACGGTTAATAAGAGTCCTAATGGTTCCTCCCTTATTGAGAAGGAGTAATGTGTTATAAATGTCTTGGTATTATGCAGTAATACAGTGTGTCCAATATATATAATAACCAGGCCCGGATTTACCTACTTGGCTGGCCAAACTCATCAGTGGGCCCCAAATTTATGAAATGTTTATATATATATATATATATATATATATATATATATATATATATATATATATATATATATATATATATATATATATATATATATATATATATTTTTTTTTTTTTTTTTTTATATATATATATATATATATATATATATATATATATATATATATATTACATATTATATCTTATTATTATATATATATATATATATAGTCATGGCCATGTGTATAGCGCGTTCTTAAGACAAATTTTTAAAGGTGACACCCTCTTAGTAACTTGGTTTTAATGTTTACCAGTAACTGCATTGTGACCAAACGTGCTGCGTGTGCGTACAGTTGCGTCATCATAGCAAGCCCAAATGTGCAAATGCATGTTGTAATATTGTGCACAGGGTATGTAGAACATAAAGTATTCATTTTTAAAAGTTTATTTATAGATACATAAATTTTGTTAATTAAATTTGAAACATCAATATGATGTGAGTTAGGTCATCTACACACAGTTGCCAGTTTCAAAATTTTTCCTTTTTAAAATTTTAGTTAATGATATTTCTTTTAAATCGTTTTTGCTTTGGTAAAACAATTATACTATTGTGCAAACCTCTAGAAAAAATTAACAAATGGAGACACCAAAATGTAAAAAAAATGCAACACTGTTGGTAGGGTCAGGTTGGTTCTAACGTTTCATGGGAGATCAATCAAATTTATAAAAATATCTAACCTCAATTACTGGTTTATCTGATGTGGGCAATATGAGTAAAAATACCAGTTAAAGTGAGAAATGGAAGAGGATAAACAAGAAAGATGTTGGGCTATTTTGGTAGGGCTGAGGGAGAGTACCAGCTGTTTGGTTTTTTTAGTGGAATCGCAAATATCCGTACTAGTATTTGTTTGGTGTTCTGTATTTTTAAAAATGAATACTTGTAAATTAAAAATTCCGTAACATTGTATTATATAAAATCTTGTCATATTTCTGAAAATAAAAGCAAAAAATAGAATACACCGCAAAACCTATATGCTTGACGTAAAATTAAACTTCTTAAGAAGCGATGTAAACACAAAGCCTTCGACTAGGGCTCTGCCGTATCAGTTAGGCGGTACACGTGTTTTTCGAATGCGTTTTCCAGTTAAAAACTTTTATCACAAGTGAATTAGGATAGAATATTATTGTAATATAACGGTTTTAACTGAAACCATTAAGCGATTAACATCTTGAACGAAAAGCGAGTCATTGTTTTTGTCGATTTTATCTCTTTCCGCTGAATGCACGTCATTTCATAAAATATTACATTTCCATATTCTCAGAAATAGTTTTAAACGTGTGTTCAATGTAAATTTAGAAAAACAAACTTTACTTAACATTCCTATGTTCAAGAGATGTTACTTTCGTATTTTTAATAGTTTTCGGTTAAAATACTGTTATATTAGTGATATTCTATTCATACTGTAGTTTGATATAATACCTTCGACGGAAATGTAATATTTTTTCTGAAATGACATACGTGTTACAGTGGAAAGTTGAGGATAAAATTGGTGATGAAAAGCAATAGCTTTACTTTGTTTCGTTCAAAGATGTTACCTAATCACTTTTCAAAGATGGTTTGGTTAACTGTGTATTGTATTGCAATAATATCTAATTGACTTGAATAAATATTGCGATACTATATTTCTGAATATTTTCATTAAAATCAACAAAATCATTTTCTTTTGTCATCGTCTGCAACTTAAACAGCTTCTCTGTCCTGTCCTTGAACAGGGCTAGAAGGGTACGATGTTCGAATAGTTTTCAGTTAAAAACATCTGCTGAATAAATATAATGGGAAATAAGCCGACTGGTTTTGTACAATGATGGCATTTCAATTATGGCTCAGGATAAATACATAGAAAACAAAGACTTTTACCCTAAGCTTCGATGTTCTCGAGATGTTGATACGTTTTTAATAGTTTTTGGGATAAGAATTCTGTTATATTACAATATTATTCTATTTATACTGTGCTTGATATAATACATTCCGAAATGTAATATTTTTTGCTGAAATAGCGTCATTATTACAGTGGAAAGTGGGATAAATACGTGATGAAAACAATGACTGGCTTTCTTTAGTTCAAAAAGATATTTACGTAATCACTTTTCGAATGGTTTTAGTTAAAAAACTTGCATATTACAACCTAACATTCCCTCTAATTCGGCTTGAATAAATACTTGAATGGAAATATAATATTTTGTTAGAAACTACGCGTTTTGGTGTACGGTGTCATTGATAATAAATGGTAAACAAGTTTATAGGACGTAGTGTTTCTCTGAAGGTTTTTGTTGTTCCTTCCG
>NW_024717887.1:0-2336 GCF_018991925.1 Homarus americanus
AGGAATGGTGAGATATATCTTGTTATATGAATTTGAGATTTTGTACTCCCTTGATTCAACTGTTTAATGTATTAAAATCCTCCTGTGGACATCCACTTGTGGAGACTCTCCTGTAAGGACCTCTTTAGATGGTTTGAAATCCTTCTTCGTCATGTGCACTGTACTTTTCTCTTGTTGTTTACAGTAATGTTGAAGTATATAATGAAGACTCACAGCTCATGGGTTAGAAAAACAAAAGATGCTTGTTTTATTTATTTATTTATTTATTTATTTATTTATAGTTTATTTTAGAATCCCCGAAAGTTAGAACAAAATGGCTGACGGGACTCACAAGCGGGCGGTGTTTACAGTATGGACCAAGAATAAAAAATAAATGAAAAATAAAATAAATAAATCGTAAATTGGTGCATTGTTTCTCCAGGGGTAATTATAGAAGTACAAATGTTCTCCAGCAGTGGGTAACGATCATAGTCACGTATAGAGCTTCCGACGCAGGTAGATTGATATAGATGCATTACCTTGAGTTAGTGGGTTACAGGGGCTTCTTACACGATAATATTAAAGGTGTTTTTTCCTTCTGTTTGTGGCACTTGAGGTGTTTAGGTTAGGTTTAATTAAAATGGTTTAGTTATAATAGTTATATTACGATAAGTTAAGTTGAATTTAGAACTTTTGATTTACATATATCGTGTTTTAGAAGGATTTGTTAGCTAATAAGTTTAATTTGGATAAGTTTAGTTTAATTTAGATCATTTGATTTTACAAGGTCGTATTATAATGACTGGGAACCATATAGAAACCTGTTAGAAGTAAATATTTCTACGGCAGTGAATGAGTAGGTCAATAAGTGGTGTATAGAGCTGCTGACGCAACTTAAACGGTATATACTGTACATTATATGTTATCAGAGCTTTCCTGTTGTACGTAACCGCCTCCGTCAAAGTGTCTTAGTGGCTCATGTGAAGATTAGCCTCTAGTTTATTTAACCTCAAGATTAACTACACTGGCACTGACCTGACCTGACCTGACCTGACCTGACCTGACCTGACCTGACCCTACCCTACCCTACCCTACCCTAACCTAACCTAACTTAATCTAACCTAACTTAACTTCCCATGTAGCGTTAGGTTAATCATTAGTTGAAATAAGCTGGGAGGGTTAATCTTCATGTAATCTATCTTAATTAACAATTTTGGTCAGGTGAGGCCTTCTTTACCTTACTCGAGAGCAGGAGGAGGAGGACTTGCTAACGTCTACAGATCATCGTCATTGTGAGCAGATGTGAATACACCTATGTGGCTGACCATCTTCTTTATAGGGCTATTCGTCAATGCAATAATAGTAATTGATTGTGTATTCTAATAATTGTGTATCTTTTTGAATAGATTTATTGTTTGACTTTTGTGATGTATGAAACTGGTTGGGGTGTATTATTGTAAGCATCCTTAGAGCAACTCTGTGTGTTCTTACGACTCAAATATCCTAGGTATTATTAGTCAGTCTTTATGTAGATGTCAATTGTGTCATTTCTAGACTTGGTGCTAAATAAATGATTTGGACACAGATTTATTATTTCCTATTTAACTAAATAATTAACATATGTTAGCTAACTAATTATAGCTCAAAGATGTGTATCAATATGATATTGTTCATACTCATGAATTCTTTATTTAATTTGGGAAATTTTTTATCTTTTGAGAATCTGGATGGGTTTTGTCTTTGCGCGCGCCTATATTGCGTATTGTTTTTGTGTGTGGTGTTGGTGATGACGGTGAAAAATAAAACATTTCAAAGTTTAACGGTGTAAGCCGAAGACGTTTTGTAATGTGATTAACTATATGATTATAAGGTTGGCAGTAGAGGTATTCATCAAGGGTGGCTTGGTTCCTTGTAGATGAATTTACCTAGTGGATGATACAGCTATCAAGGTTGTTGAATATGGTAGAATGCTTAATTTGCTGAGTTTGAAGACTTCTTATAGTGGAACGTCTTTGGTATTGAAACTTTGGTGTAAATAAATATAGTCTACCTAAACGTTCCTTCCTTGGCGCTAATGATGCAGGTGTCTTATTCCTCGTTTGATATAATAATACATGGACTTGTGTTTGATATCTTGATAACATTATAGCTGCAACATTACATAGTCAGTGTATGTGTGGTGAGTTTATCTACTAAATGGGTTACAGAATGTGGAGTTGAGGTCAAAAATGTTGGGACATGTTTGGATCGTTGATGACATTTATAATGGTATTGTTTGGTGAAAATGTTAACGAAATAATGGAGGCTGGAAGTGGATCCATTCCTCTATGAAGGATCGACAATAAATAAAACAAATC
>NW_024717888.1:0-5578 GCF_018991925.1 Homarus americanus
CGTGGTGAGGTCAGTGGAGCACTGCAGGTACATGGGAGTGTCAAAGGTGAAACTTGGGAGGTCAGAGGTGTACCAGGGAGGTCAGAGAATACCAGGAGGCTGGGTGTACCTGGGAGTATGGGAGGTGTACCTGGGAGGTTTGGTGTACCTGGGAGGTTCTGAGGCACCAGAGTGTCAGTGGAGTACCTGGGAGGTCAGACGTGCACATGGGAGGCTGAGGCACCTGGGAGGTCAGAGGTACCTGGGAGGTTGAGGTGTACCTGGGAGGTAAGAAGTGCACCTGGGAGGTCAGAGGTGTACTTGGGAGGCCAGAGGCACTGGGAGTGTCTGAGGTGTACCTGGAATGTCAGAGGTGTGCTCGGGAGGTCAAGTAGGCACCTGGGAGGTTAGGAGGTGTATCAGGGAGGACAGAGGAGTACCCAGGAGTGTCAGAGGTGTACATGGGAGCGGTCAGAGGTACCTGGGAGCATCGGAGTACCTGGGAGTGTCAGAGGTACCTGGGAGTGTCAGAGGCACCTGGGAGTGTCGGAGGTGTACTGGGAGTGTCAGAAGTGTACCCAGAAGCCGGAGGTGTACATGGAGTGTCAGAGGTGTACCTGGGAGTGCTGAAGGGTGTACCTGGGAGGTCATGAGGTGTACCTGGGAGTGTCTGAGGTGTACCTGGGAGTGTCTGAGGTGTACCTGGGAGGTTCGGAGGTGCACCTAGGAGTCTCTCAGAGGTGTACCTGGGAGTGTCAGAGGTACCTGGGAGTGTCTGAGGTGTACCTGGGAGTGTCTGAGGTACCTGGAGGGCAGGGGAGAACCAGGGGTGAAAGAGGTACCTTGGAGTGCCTGGAGGTGTACCTGGGAGTGTCGGAGGTGTACATGGAGTGTCTGGAGATGTACCTGGCAGTGCTCGGCGGTGTACCTGGAGTGTCAGAGGTGTGCCTGGGAGTGTCTGAGGTGTACCTGGGAGTGTCTGATGCACCTGGGAGTGTCTGAGGTGACCTGGGAGTGTCAGAGAAGTACCAAGGAGTGTCACAGGAGCATGGGAGTGTAAGAGGTGTACCTGGGAGGTCAGAGGTGCACCTAGGAGTGTCTGAGGTGTACCTGGGACTGTCGAGGTGTACATGGGAGTGTCTGAGGTGTACTTGGGAGTGTCTGGTAACTTGGAGTCGTACGGGAGAACCAGGGAGTGAAAGAGGTGTACCTGGGAGTGTTAGACGTGTATCAGGGAGTGACAGAGGAGTACCTAGAGTGTCAGAGGTGTACCGGAGTGTGAGAAGTTACCTGGGAGTATCAGAGGTGTACCTGGGAGTGTCGGAGGTGTACCTGGGAGTGTAAGAAGTGTACCTGGAAGTGTCGGAGGTGTACCTGGGAGTGTCGGAGGTGTACCTGGGAGTGTCAGAGGTGTACTTGAGAGTGTCAGAGGTATACCTGGGAGTGTCAGAGGTATACCTGGGAGTGTCAGGTGTAATGAGACAAAACTCACAAGAAGAGAATTACATATATAAGTAGGAAGTATAGAGAGTAGGAATGTTAAGGTAGGAAACTTGGTAGCGTGGCCTGGATGTTATTTGCACAGCGTCACTACGCTTATCTTATCTCGTATGTCAATACACATATATCACTTAAAGGGACAACTTGTTAAACACCCTTGATACAACTATTTATTACTTCACTCAATGACATGGACACATTAATATCACTCTTTATATCGGGGTACTAACACATTATGTTTACGTTACTTGACACTGACTCGGACACCCCTGAATGAATACACTTCCCACAGTAGGTAACCTACCCTAGGACGTTCTGACAAGACTCACGTGTACCCTGACGTAGGCCCAGTGAATGCTTGGCTGGGCTGCCTCCATCACAGGGAGAGTCTGCTTAGCTGACGATGCCGTGGTCCAGTCGGGAGGTCTCCTCCCGACCTGGGGAGGGACGCGTGACTCGCTTAGTGAACCGAGTGACGACCCGAACGGGAGAGATGACAGCAACCAGAATGAGAATCGTAATGGAATCCCGAATGAATCTCGAATATCGAATCTCGAATGCCGAATGGAATGCTGAAAGCCCGTGGACGGGACCGTAGGGCTTATATGGGGTCGGCCCAGCCGGTTTGACCTCTAACACCAAACTGGTTTGATCTGATAATGTGTGCAGGTGTGGTCCTGGCCAGGTGTCTTGCTAGGTGCGGTTGTAGGTCACCGGCTCACGTCAGTGGCGGGCCAGGTCAAGTCCCTAGGGTCGACCTGAGGTGTCAACCTGAATGCGGTGGTACCACGAGGTCTGTGGTGTACTTGTTGTTATATGTGACATAATTCTGGCTGTAAGGTTTGGTCTGACAATCACTCATTACATGGGTGTACCAGGAATGTCAGTGAGCACCTGGGAGTGCGGAGAAGTGCACCTGGGAGGTCAGAGGTGTACCTGGGAGGTCGGAGGTACCTGGGAGTGTAAGAAGGTACCTGGGAGTGTCGGAGGTGCACCTGGGAGTGTCGGAGGTGTACCTGGGAGTGTCAGAGGTGTACTTGAGAGTGTCAGAGGTGTACCTGGGAGTGTCAGCGGTGTACCTGGGAGGTCTGAGGTGTACCTGGAGGTCAGAGGTGTGCCTGGGAGGTCAGGAGGTGCACTTGGAGTGTCAGAGGTGCAACCTTGGAGTGTCTGAGGTGTACCTGGGAGTGTCTGAGGTGTACCTGGCAGTGTTCGAGGTGTACCTGGCAGTGTCTGAGGTGTACCGGCATTATCAGCGATGTACCTGGGAGGTTGAAGGTGCACCTGGTACTGTCAGAGGTGTATCTGGGAGTGTTGGACGTGTACCTGGGAGTGTCAGAGGTGTACCAGGAATGTCAGTGGAGAACCTGGGAGGTCAGAGGTGTACCTGGGAGTGTTGGAGGTGCACCTGGGAGTGTCAGGGGTGTTCCGGGAGGTCAGTGAGTACCTGGGAGTGCTCAGAGGTGTACCTGGGAGTGTCGGAGGTGTACATGGAGTGTCAGAGGTGTACCTGGCAGTGTCAGCGGTGTACCTGGGAGTGTCAGAGGTGTGCCTGGGAGTGTTCGAGGTACTGGAGGTCTGAGGTGCACCTGGGAGTGTCTGAGGTGTACCTGGGAAGCCAGAGAAGTACCAAGGAGTGTCAGAGGAGTACCTGGGAGGTAAAAGGTGTACTGGGCGTGTCAGAGGGGTGTACCTAGGAGTGTCTGAGGTGTACCTGGGACTGTCAGAGGTGCACGGGAGTGTCTGAGGTACCTGGGAGTGTCTGAGGTGTACCCAATCGCCTGGGAGAACCAGGGAGTGAAAGAGGTGTACCTGGGAGTGTCAGAGGTGTACCAGGGAGTGTCTGAGGTACCTGGGAGTGTCAGAGATGTACCAGGGAGTGTCAGAGAATACCTAGGAGTGTCAGAGGTGTACCTGGGAGTGTCAGGAGGTTATACTTAGGAGCACGGAGGTTTACCTGGGAGTGTCGGAGTTGTGCCTGGGAGTGTCGGAGGTGTATCTGGGAGGAGAAGTGCACCTAGTGTCGGAGGTACCTGGGAGTGTCGGAGGTGGTACCTGGGAGTGTCAGAGGTGTACTTGGAGTGTCAGAGGTGTACCTGGGAATGTCAGCGGTGTACCTGGGAGTGTCTGAGGTGTACCTGGAGGTTCAGAGGTGTGCCTGGGAGTGTCGCAGGTGACCTGGGAGTGTCGGAGGTGTACCTGCCAGTGTCAGCGGTGTACCTGGGAGTGTCAGAGGTGTACCAGGTAATGTCAGGGAATACCTGGGAGTGTCAAACGTGTACCTGGGAGGTCAGAGGTGTACCTGGGAGTGTCAGAGGTGTACCTGGAGGTGTCAGAGGTGTACCTGGGAGTGTCGGAGGTACCTGGGAGTGTGAGAAGGTACCTGGGAGTGTCTGGGTGTACCTGGGAGGTCAGAGGTGTACCTGGGAGTGTCAGGGGTATACCAGGGAGTGTAAAAATGTACCTGGGATGTCGGAGGTGTACCTGGGAGTGTCAGAGGTATACTTGGGAGGCCAAGGTACCTGGGAGTGTCATGGTGTACCTGGGAGTGATAGACATGTATCAGGGAGTGACAGAGGAGTACCTAGGAGTGTGAGGAGTACCTGGGAGGTGAGAAGTGTACCTGGGAGTGTCTGGGGTGTACCTGGGAGTGTCAGAGGTATACCTGGGAGGTCAGGGGTGTACCAGGGAATGTCAGGAGTACCTGGGAGTGTGAGAAGTGTACCTGGGAGTGTCAGGAGGTACCTGGGAGTGTCGGAGGTGTACCTGGGAGTGTAAGAAGTGTACCTGGGAGTGTCGGAGGTGTACCTGGGAGTGTCGGAGGTGTACCTGGGAGTGTCAGAGGTGTACTTGAGAGTGTCAGAGGTGTACCTGGGAGTGTTAGCGGTGTACCTGGGAGTGTCTGAGGTGTACCTGGGAGTGTCTGAGGTGTACCTGGAAGTGTCTGAGGTGTACCTGGCAGTGGTCGAGGTGTACCTGGCATTGTCAGCGGTGTACCTGGAGTGTCAACGGCACCTGGTACTGTCAGAGGTGTATCTGGGAGTGTTGGACGTACCTGGGAGTGTCAGAGGTGTACCAGGAATGTCAGTGGAGAACCTGGAGTGTCAGGAGGTGTACCTGGAGTGTCGGAGGTGTAACATGGAGTGTCAGAGGTACCTGGCAGTGTCATGGTGTACCTGGGAGTGTCAGAGGTGTGCCTGAGTGTCTGAGGTGCCTGGGACTGAGGCCTGGGAGTGTCAGAGAAGTACCAGGGAGGTCACAGGAGTACCTGGGAGTGTGAGAGGTGTACCTGGGAGTGTCAGAGGTACCTAGAATGTCTGAGGTGTACCTGGGAGTGTCAGAGATGTACCAGGAGTGCAGAGAAATACCTAGGAGGCAGAGGGGTACCGAGTGTCAGAGGTGTACCTAGGAGATCGGAGGTTACCTGGGAGTGGAGTTGTACCTGGGAGTGTCGGAGGTGTACCTGGGAGTGGGAGAAGGGTACCTGGGAGTGTCGGAGATGTACTTGGAGGTCGGAGGTGTACCTGGAATGTCAGAGGTGCACTGGGAGTGTCAGAGGTGTACCTGGGAGTGCTCAGAGGTGTACCTGGGTGTGTCTGAGGTGTACCTGGGAGTGTCAGAGGTGCCTGGGAGTGTCAGAGGTGCACTTGGAGGTGTCAGAGGTGCACCTGGAGTGTCTGAGGTGTACCTGGGAGTGTCTTTGGTGTACCTGGGAGTGTCTGAGGTGTACCCAGAGTGGTCAGTGGAGTACCTGGGAGGCTGTCAGGACGTACCTGGGAGTGCACAGAGGAGCACCAGGAGTGTCAGAGGAATACCTAGGAGGTCAGAGGTGTACCTGGGAGCACGGGAGGTACCTGGGAGTGTCTTGGTGTACCTGGGAGTGTCTGAGGTGTACCTGGGGAGTGTCAGGAGTACCTGGGAGTGCTGGGACATGTACATGGGAGTGTCAAAGTTGTACCTGGGAGTGTCAGAGATGTACCAGGAGGTCAGGAGGACTCAGGAGTGTCAGAGGTGTACCTGGGAGTATCGGAGGTGTACCTGGGAGTGTCTTGGTGTACCTGGGAGTGTCTGAGGTGTACCAGGAGGCCAGGAGACCTGG
>NW_024717889.1:0-50293 GCF_018991925.1 Homarus americanus
GGGACAGAAGCACCTGGGAGTCTCAAAGGTACCTGGGATATCGAGGTGTACCTGGGAATATCGGAGGTGTACCTGGGAATATCGGAGGTGTACCAGGAGAGTCAGAGGTGCAACCTGGGAGTTCAGAGGTGAAACAGGGAGGTCAGAGGAGTACCTGAGGTCAGAGGTGTACCTGGGAGTGTCAGAGGTACCTGGGAGCATCGGAGGTGTACCTGGGAGGTCAGAGGTGTACCTGGGAGTATCAGAGGTGCACTGGAGTGTCAGATGTGTACCTGGGAGGTCAGGTGTAAGGAGTGTTGGAGGTGTATTGAATTGTCAGAGGTGTACCGAGTCTCAGAGGTGAAACAGGGAGTGTCAGAGGAGTACCTGGGAGTCTCAAAGGTGTACCTGGGAGTATCAGAGGTACCTGAATATCGGAGGTGTACCTGGGAATATCTGAGGTACCTAGGAGGTGTCAGAGGTACCTGGGAGTGTCGGAGGTGTACCTGGGAGGCACAGAGTACCTGGGATTGTCAGAGGTGTCCCTGGCAGTGTCAGAGGTGTACCTGGGAGGCCAGAGGAGTACCAGGGAGGTGTTAGAGGAATACCTAGGAGTGTCAGGAGGTGTACCTGGGAGTGTCAGAGGTGTACCAGGAATGTCAGTGGAGTACCTGGGAGGCCAGAGGTTGTACCTGGGAGGCCAGAGGAGTACCAGGGAGTGTGAGAAGTGTACCTGGGAGTGTCAGGGAGGACCTGGGAGTGTCAGGAGGTGTACCTGGGAGTGTCAGAGGTGTACTTGGGAGGCCAGAGGTACCTGGGAACAGCAGCGTGCCTGGGAGGCTGTCTGAGGTGTACCTGGAGTGTCAGGTGGTGTGCCTAGGAGTGTCAGAGGTGCACTTGGGAGTGCCAGAGGTGCAACCTGAATGTCTGAGGTGTGATGTCTGAGGGTACCTGGCAGTGTCTGAGGTGTACCTGCAGTGTGTTGGAGGTGTAACTTGCAGTCAGCGGTGTACCTGGGAGGTCAAGGTGCACCTGGGAGCAGTAGAGGTGTATCAAGGAGTGACAGAGGAGTACCTAGGAGTGTCAGAGGTGTACCTGGGAGTGTCAGAGGTGTACCTGGGAGTATCAGAGGTGTACCTGGGAATATCGGAGGTGTACCTGGGAATATCTGAGGTGTGCCTAGGAGTGTCAAAGATGTACCTGGAGGTCGGAGGTGTACCTGGGAGTGTAAGAGGTGTATCAAGGAATGACAGAGGAGTACCTAGGAGTGTCAGAGGTGTACCTGGGAGCGCTGAGCCTGGGAGTGTCAGAGATGTACCTGGAGGTCAGAGGTGTATCTGCTATTGTCGGATGCACGAGTGTCAGAGGTGTACCAGGAATGTCAGTGGGTACCTGGGAGGTCAGAGGTACCTGGGAGTGTCAGAGGTGTACCTGGGAGGTCAGAGAGGTACCTGGGAGGTCAGAGAGGTGCACCTGGGAGTGTGAGGAGGTACCTGGGAGTGTCTGGGGTGACCTGGGAGTGTCAGAGGTGTACCTGGGAGTGTCGGAGGTGTACCTGGGAGTGTCAGAGGTGTTCCTGGGATTGTCGGAGGTACCTGGGAGTGTAAGAAGTGTACCTGGAGTGTCGGAGGTGTACCTGGGAGTGTGGAAGTATACCTGGGAGTGTCAGAGGTGTCCTGGGAGGAGGTACCTGGGAGGCACCTGGGAGGTCAGAGGTGTACCTGGGAGTGTCAGAGGTACCTGGGAGGCTGCGGAGGTGTACCAGGAATGTCAGTAGGAGTACCTGGGAGGTCAAAGGTGTACCTGAGAGGTCACAGGTGTACCTGGGGAGGTCAGAGGTGTACCTGGGAGGTCAGAGAGGTGCACCTGGGAGGTCAGAGGCACCTGAGGGAGAAGTGTACCTGGGAGGTCTGGGGTACCTGGGAGGTCAAAGGTGTACCTGGAGTGTCGGAGGTGTACCTGGGAGGTCGAGAGGTGTACCTGGGAGTGTCGGAGGTGTACCTGGGAGGTCGGAGGCATACCTGGAGTGTCAGAGGTGTACTTGGGAGGTCAGAGGTGTACCTGGAGTGTTTATGTGTACCTGGGAGGTCAGAGGTGTATCTGGGAGTGTCGGACGTGTACCTGGGAGGCTGAGGTACCAAGGAATGTCAGTGGAGTACCTAGGAGTGACAGAGGTGTACCTGGGAGGTCAGAGGTACCTGGAGGTCAAGAGGTGAACTGGAGTGTCAGAGGTGTACCTGGGAGTGTCAGAGGTGGAAGTGTCAGAGGTGTACTTGGGAGGTGTCGGACGTACCTGGAGTGTCAGGGGTGTACCAAGGAATGTCAGTGAGTACCTGGGAGGCCGGAGGTGTACCTGGCAGTGTCAACGGTGGACCTGGGAGGTCAGAGGTACCAGGGAATGGTGAGTACCTGGGAGGTCAAAGGTGTACCTGAGTGCTGTGTCCCTGGGAGAGTCAGAGGGCCTGGGAGTGTCAGAGGTGTACGTGGGAGGTAAAGGTGTACCTGGGCAGGAGAAGTGTACCTGATTGTCTGTGTACCTGGAGTCTCAGAGGTGTACCTGGGAGGGTCGGAGGTGTACCTGGGAGTGTCAGAGGTGTACCTGGATTGTCGGAGGTGTACCTGGGAGGTAAGAAGTGTACCTGGGAGTGTCGGAGGTGTACCTGGGACTGTCGGAGGTGTACCTGGAGTGTCAGAGGTGTACTTGGGAGTGTCAGAGGTGTACCTGGAGTGTCAGCGGTGTACCTGGGAGTGTCTGAGGTGTACCTGGGAGTGTCAGAGGTGTACCTGGGAGGTCAGGAGGTGTACCTGGGAGGTCAGAGGTGTACCTTGAGGTCAGAGGTACCTGGGAGGTCAGAGTTGTACCTGGGAGTGTCGGAGGTGTACCTGGGAGGTGAGAAGTGTACCTGGGAGTGTCGGAGGTGTTCCTGGGAGTGTCGGAGGTGTACCTGGCAGTGTCAGCGGTGTACGTGAGGTGTGAGATGTGTACCACGGAATGTCAGTGGTGTGGCGTCAGCGCAGATTACCTGGGAGGCCAGATGTTTTCCCAAGGCTGAGGTGTACCTGGGAGTGTCGGAGGTGTACCTGGGAGTGTGGAGAAGTGGGTACCTGGGAGGTTCAGTACCTGGGAGTGTCAAAGGTGTACTTGGGAGTGTAAGAAGTGGCACCTGGGAGCAAGCCGGAGGTACCTGACGGAGGTTGTACCTGGGAGTGCTTGGGTGGTGGCACTTGGAGTGCTGGGCGGCACCTGGGAGTGTCAGAGATTGTACCTGGGAGTGTCAGGAGGAGTACCCGGGAGTGTCAGAGGTACCTGGGAGTGCTGGGAGGTGTGCACCTGGGAGTAAGCCAAGGTGTACCTGGGAGTGTCGGAGGTGGACCTGGGAGGTGAGAAGTGTACCTGGGGAGTGTCGGAGGTGTACCTGGAGTGTCGTGGTGTACCTGGGAATGTCAGAGGGGTACTTGGGAGGTCAGGAGGTGATCTGGGAGTGTCAGGGCGGTGTACCTGGGAGTGTCTGGAGGTGTACCTGGGAGGCCAGACGGTGCTCAGGGAGTGCTGATGCACTGGGAGTGCCAGGGAGGAAAAACTGGGACAGCCTGAGGCAGCCTGTCTGAGGCACCTGAGGCCTGGCACAGCCTGAGGTGTAACTGATCGTGTCATGGTGTACCTGGGAGCAAGCCGGGCGGTGCACCTGGGAGTGTTAGAGGTGTAAGTGAGGAGGTCAGAGGTGTACCTGGGAGTGTCAGGAGAAAAAATTTGGGAGGCCTGAGTGCATTCTGGGAGGCCGAGGTGTACCTTGGGAGTGTCAGGAGGTGTACCTGGGAGTGTCAGAGGTGGTACCTGGGAATTTCAGAGGTGTACCTGGGAGTGTCAAAGAGATGTACCCGAGAGTGTCATGTGAGTACCTGGGAGGCCGAGGGGTGTACCTGGGAGGTGTGAGAGGTGTACCCAGAGTCTCGGAGGTTTACCTGGGAGTGTCGGAGTTGTACCTGGGAGGCCCGGAGGTGTAACCAGAAGTGTGAGAAGTGTAACTGGGAGTGTCAGAGGTGTGGCCTGGGAGTGTCGGAGGTGTACCTGGGAGGTGGGAGAAGTGTTCTTGGGAGTGTCGGGAGGTGTACCTGGGAGCAAGTCAGAGGTTTACCTGGGAGCACAGAGATGTACCTAGGAGGAAGCCGGGGAGGTGGTCTTGAGTAAGTCGGACCTGTACCTGGGAGCAAGCCAGGAGGTGCACCACGGAATGTCAGTGGTGTACCTGGGACTGTCAGAGGTGTGCCTGGGAGTGTCAGAGGTATAGCCTGGGTGTGTCAAAGGTGCACCTGGGAGTGTCAGAGGTGTACTCAGGAGGTCAGGGGAGGTGTGCACCTAGGAGTGTCAGAGACGTACCTGGGAGTGTCTGGAGGTGTACCTGGAGTGTCGAAGTTGTACCTGGTGAGTGTCGGAGGCGGACCTGGGAGTGCTGGGAGGTGTACCTGGGAGCAACAGAGGTGTACCTGGGAGTGTCAGGAGGCGTACCTAGGAATGTCAGAGGTATACTCAGGGAGGCCAGTGAAGTACCCGGGAGTCTCAAAGGTGTACCTGGGAGTATCGGAGGTGTACCAGAATATCGGAGGTGTACCTGGGAATATCGGAGGTACCAGGAGAGCTGGAGGTGTACCTGGGAGTCTCACAGGTGAAACAGGGAGGTCAGGAGGAGTACCTGAGAGTGTCAGAGGTGCACTGGGAGCATCAGAGGTGCACCTGGGAGCATCGGAGGTGTACCTGGGGAGTGTCAGGAGTATCAGAGGTGTACCTGGGAGTGTCAGATGCACCTGGGAGTGTCAGGGGTGTAAAGGGAGTGTCGGAGGTGTAACTGGAATTGTCAGAGGTGTACCTGGGAGTCTCAGAGGTGAAACAGGGAGTGTCAGAGGAGTACCTGGGAGTCTCAAAGGTGTACCTGGGAGTATCAGAGGTGTACCTGGGAATATCGGAGGTGTACCTGGGAATATCTGAGGTGTACCTAGGAGTGTCAGAGGTGTACCTGGGAGTCGGAGGTACCTGGGAGTGGCACAGAGTACCTGGGATTGTCAGAGGTGTCCCTGGCAGTGCGTCGGGGAGGTGTACCTGGGAGTGTCAGAGGAGGACCAGGGAGTGTTAGGAGAATACCTAGGAGTACTGGGAGGTGTACCTGGGAGTGTCAGGAGGTGCAACAGGGAATGTCAGTGGAGTACCTGGGAGTGTCAGAGGTCAGGACCTGGGAGTGTCAGGAGGATTACCAGGAGCGTGAGAAGTGTACCGGAGTGTCAGGAGGTACCTGGGAGGTCGGAGGTGTACCTGGGAGTGGTCAGGAGGTGTACTGGGAGTGTCAGAGGTGCACCTGGGAAATGTCAGGGCAGCGTGCCTGGGAGTGTCTTGAGGTACCCAGAGTGCTCGGGGTGGTGGTGCCTAGGAGTGCTTGGGGAGGTGCACTTGGGAGTGTCAGAGGTGCACCCTGAATGTCTGGAGGTGCTGGGAGTGTCTGGAGGTGTACCTGGCAGTGTCTGAGGTACCTGGCAGTGTTCGAGGTGTAACTGTGTCAGCGTGTACCTGGGAGTGTCATGTGCAACTGGGAGCAAAGGAGGTATCAAGGAGGACAGAGGAGCACCTAGAGTCAGGAGGTGTACCTGGGAGGCCAGAGGTGTACCTGGGAGTATCGGAGGTGTACCAACACGGAGGTGTACCTGGGAATATCTGAGGTGTGCCTAGGAGTGTCAAAGATGTACCTGGGAGTGTCGGAGGTGTACCTGGGAGTGTAAGAGGTGTATCAAGGAATGACAGAGGAGTACCTAGGAGTGTCAGAGGTGTACCTGGGAGCGTCAGAGGTGTACCTGGGAGTGTCAGAGATGTACCTGGGAGTGTCAGAGGTGTATCTGCTATTGTCGGACGTGTACCCAGGGAGTGTCAGAGGTGTACCAGGGAATGTCAGTGGAGTACCTGGGAGTGTCAGAGGTGTACCTGGGAGTGTCAGAGGTGTACCTGGGAGTGTCAGAGGTGTACCTGGGAGGTGCAGAGGTGTACCTGGGAGTGTGAGAAGTGTACCTGGGAGTGTCTGGGTGTACCTGGGAGTGTCAGAGGTGTACCTGGGAGTGTCGGAGGTGTACCTGGGAGTGTCAGAGGTGTTCCTGTGATTGTCGGAGGTGTACCTGGGAGTGTAAGAAGTGTACCTGGGGAGGCGGAGGTGTACCTGGGAGTGTCGGGAAGTATACCTGGGAGGTCAGGAGGTGTCCTGGGAGGTCAGAGGTGTACCTGGGAGTGTCGGAGGTGCACTGGGAGTGTCAGAGGTGTACCTGGGAGGGTCAGAGGTGTACCTGGGAGTGTCAGAGGTACCAGGAATGTCAGTAGAGCACTGGGAGTGTCGAGGTGTACCTGAGAGTGTCAGAGGTGTACCTGGGAGTGTCAGAGGTGTACCTGGAGTGTCAGAGGTGTACCTGGGAGTGTCAGAGGTGTACCTGGGAGTGGAGAAGTGTACCTGGGAGGTCTGGGGTGTACCTGGGAGTGTCAGAGGTACCTGGGAGTGGAGGTGTACCTGGAGTGTCAGAGGTGTACCTGGGAGTGTCGGAGGTGTACCTGGGAGTGTCAACGGTGTACCTGGGAGTGTCAGAGGTGTACCAGGAATGTCAGGAGTACCTGGGAGTGTCAGAGGTGTACCTGGGAGTGTCAGAGGTGTACCTGGGATTGTCAGAGGTGTACCTGGGAGTGTCAGAGGTGTACCTGGGAGTGTCAGAGGTGTACCTGGGAGTGTGGGAGAAGTGTACCTGGGAGTGTCTGGGGTGTACCTGGGAGTGTAGAGGTGTACCTGGGAGTGTCGGAGGTGTACCTGGGAGGTCAGGAGGTGTACCTGGGATTATCGGAGGTGTACCTGGGAGTGTCAGAGGTGTACTGGAAGTGTCGGAGGTGTACCTGGGAGTGTCAGTGGTGTACCTGGGAGTGTTAGAGGTGTACCTGGGAGTGTCAGAGGTGTACCTAGGAGTGTCAGAGGTGTACCTGGGAGTGTGAGAAGTGTACCTGGGAGTGTCTGGGGTACCTGGGAGTGGCCAGAGGTGTACCTGGGAGTGTCGGAGGTGTACCTGGGAGTGTCAGAGGTGTACCTGGGAGTGTCAGGAGGTGTACCTGGGAGTGTCGGGCGGTGTACCTGGGAGTGTCTGAGGTGACCTGGGAGGCAGAGGTGTGCCTGGGAGGTCGGAGGTGCACCTGGGAGTGTCAGAGGTGTACCTGGGAGTGTCAGAGGTGTGACCTGGGAGTGTCAGAGAGTCCTGGAGGTCAGAGGTGTACCTGGGAGGTCGGAGGTGTACCTGGGAGTGTCAGAGGTGTACCTGGGAGGTCGGGAGGTGTACCTGGGAGGTCAGAGGTACCAGGGAATGTCAGTGGAGTACCTGGGAGTGTCAGAGGTGTACCTGGGAGTGTCAGGAGGTGTACCTGGGAGTGTCAGGGTGTACCTGGGAGGTTCGGAGGTGTCCTGGGAGTGTCAGAGGTGTACCTGGGGAGGTCAGAGGTGTACCTGGGAGGTGAGAAGTGTACCTGGGAGTGTCTGGGGTGTACCTGGGAGTGTCAGTGGTGTACCTGGGAGTGTCAGGGGTACCAGGGAGTGCTGGGTGAGTACCTGGGAGTCTCACTGTCAGAGATGTACCTGGGAAGTGTCAGAGGTGTACCTGGGAGTGTCAGAGGTGTATCTGGGAGTGTCGGACGTGTACCTGGGAGTGTCAGAGGTATACCAAGGGAATGTCAGTGGAGTACCTGGGGTGTCAGAGGTGTACCTGGGAGTGTCAGAGGTGTACCTGGGGTGTCAGGAGGTGTACCTGGGTGTCAGAGGTGTACCTGGGTGTCAGAGGTGTGCAGCAGGTGTCAGGGGTGTGCCTGGGGTGTCGAGTTATACTGGGAGTGTCGGAGGTGTACCTGGGAGTGTGAGAGTGTACCTGGGGTGTCGGAGTGTTCCTGGGGAGTGTCGGGTATGCCTGGCAGTGTCAGCGGTGTACGTGGGGTGTGAGATGTGTGCACGGAATGTCAGTGGAGTACCTGGGAGTGTCAAGGTTTACCGAGTGTCAGATGTGTACCTGGGAGTGTCAGAGGTGTCCTGGGGTGTCAGGGGTGTGCCTGGGGTGTGAGAAGTGTACCTGGGGTGTCTGGGGTGTACCTGGGAGTGTCAGAGGTGTGCTGGGGTGTAAGAGTGTGCCTGGGGTGTCGGAGGTGTGCCTGGGATTGTTTTAGGTTGTACCTGGGGTGTCAGTGGTGTACTTGGGGTGTCAGAGTGTGCCTGGGGAGTGTCAGAGATGTGCCTGGGAGTGTCAGTGCCCAGGTGTCAGAGGTGTGCGGGAGTGTCAGAGGTGTGCCTGGGAGTGTCAGCAGTGTACCTGGGGTGTCGGAGGTGGACCTGGGGTGTAAGAAGTGTACCTGGGAGTGTCGGGGTGTACCTGGGAGTGTCGTAGGTGTACCTGGGAATGTCAGAGGTGTGCTGGGAGTGTCAGAGGTGTATCTTGGGGTGTCATGGTGTACCTGGGGTGTCTGAGGTGTACCTGGGAGTGTCAGACGTGTGCCTGGGAGTGTCAGAGGTGCATGGGGTGTCAGAGTGCACCTTGGATTGTCTGGGAGTGTACCTGGGAGCGTCTGAGGGTGTTCCTGGCTGTGTCTGAGGTGTACCTGGCATTGTCTGAGGTGTAACTGACTGTCAGCAGTGCACCCAGGGGAGTGTTAGAGGTGTATGGGGGGTGTCAGAGGTGTACCTGGGAGTGTCAGAGGTGTACCTGGGTGTCAGAGGTGTACCTGGGAGTGTCAGAGGTGTACCTGGGAATTTCAGGTGTGCCTGGGGAGTGTCAGAGATATGCCTGGGAGTGTCACAGGGTGCCTGGGAGGTGTCAGGGTGTACCTGGGGTGTGAGAGGTGTGCCTAGGATGTCATCGGAGGTTTACCTGGGAGTGTCAGGTTGTACGAGTGTCGGAGGTGTAACTAGAGTGTGAAGTGTAACTGGGTGTCAGAGGTGTGCAGGTGTTGGAGGTGTACCTGGGAGTGTGAGAAGTGTTCTTGGGGTGTCGGAGTGTGCCTGGGAGTGTCAGAGGTGTTCCTCAGATGTCAGAGGTGTACCTGGGGAGTGTCAGAGGTTTACCTGGGAGTGTCAGAGAGATGTGCCTAGGTGTCAGAGTGTATCTTGGAGTGTCGGACCTGTACCTGGGAGTGTCAGGAGGTGTACCACGGAATGTCAGTGGGTACGGAGTGTCAGAGGTGTACCTGGGGAGTGTCAAGAGGTATACCTGGGTGTGTCAAGGTGTACCTGGAGTGTCAGAGGTGTACCTGTGAGTGTCAGAGGTGTGCCTAAGTGTCAGAGATGTGCCTGGAGTTCATGGGTGTGACCTGGGAGTGTCAGTTGTACCTGCGAGTGTCGGAGGCGGACCTGGGGTGTCAAGTGTGACCAGGGTAACAGAGGTGTACCTAGGTGTCGAGGTACTGGGAGTAACAGAGGTGTGCGAGTGTCAGAGGCGTGCCTGGGAATGTCAGAGGTATGCCATTGAGTGTCAGTGAAGTACCTGGGAGTCTCAAAGGTGTACCTGGGAGTATCGAAGGTGTACCTGGGAATATCGGAGGTGTGCCTGGGAATATCGGAGGTGTACCAGGGAGAGTCAGAGTGTGCCTGGGAGTCTCAGAGGTGAGAACAGGAGTGTCAGAGGGTACCTGGGGTGTCAGAGGTGTACCTGGGGATTATCAGAGGTGTACCTGGAGTATCGGAGGTGTGCCTGGGGAGTGTCAGAGGTGTACCTGGGGTATCAGAGGTGTGCCTGCTGGGATTGTCAGGGTGTGCCTGGGAGTCTCAGAGGTGAAACAGGAGGTGTCAGAGGAGTGCCTGGGGTCTCAAGGTGTGCCTGGGGGTATCAGAGGTGTACCTGGGAATATCGGAGGTGTGCCTGGGAATATCTGAGGTGTACCTGAGGTGTCAGAGGTGTACCTGGGGTGTCGGAGGTGTGCCTGGGAGTGGCCAGGGGTACCTGGGATTGTCAGAGGTGTCCTGGCAGTGTCAGAGTGTACCTGGAGTGTCAGAGGTTCAGGGGTGTTAGAGGAATACCTAGGAGTGTCAGAGGTGTACCTGGGAGTGTCAGAGGTGTGCCAGGGAATGTCAGTGGAGTACCTGGGGTGTCAGAGGTTGTACCTGGGAGTGTCAGAGGAGTGCAGGGAGTGTCAGGAAGAATGCCTAGGAGTGTCATGGTGTGCCTGGGTGTCAGCAGTGTGCCTGGGGTGTGAAGTCTGCCTGGGAGTGTCAGAGGTGTGCCTGGGGTGTCGAGTGTGCCTGGGGAGTGTCAGAGTGTGCTTGGGAGTGTCAGAGGTGTGCCTGGGAATGTCAGCAGCGTGCCTGGGGTGTCTGGGGTGTGCCTGGGGTGTCAGTGGTGTGCCTAGGGGTGTCAGGGTGCACTTGGGGTGTCAGAGGTGCAACTTGGAATGTCTGAGGTGTGCCTGGGGTGTCTGGTGTACCTGGCAGTGTCTGGTGTGCCTGGCAGTGTCTGAGGTGTAACTTGCAGTGTCAGCGGTGTGCCTGGGGTGTCAGCGGTGCACCTGGGAGTGTTGGGGTGTATCAGGGTGACAGAGAGGAGTACCTGGGAGTGTCAGAGGTGTACCTGGGAGTATCAGAGGTGTGCCTGGGAATATCAGGAGGTGTACCTGGGAATATCTGAGGTGTACCTAGGTGTCAGAGGGGTGTGCGGGAGTGTCAGGTGTACCTGGGAGTGGTAGGAGTGTATCAAGGAATGACAGAGGTACCTAGGAGTGTCAGAGGTGTACCTGGGAGCGTCAGAGGTGTGCCTGGAGTGTCAGAAATGCTACCTGGGAGTGTCAGAGGTGTATCTGCTATTGTCGGACGTGTACCTTGGAGTGTCAGAGGTGTACCAGGGAATGTCAGTGAGTGCGGGAGTGTCAGAGGTGTACCTGGGAGTATCAGAGTGTACCTGGGAGTGTCAGAGTGTACCTGGGAGTGTCAGAGGTGTACCTGGGGTGTGAGAGTGTGCGGGAGTGTCTGGGGTGTGCCTGGGTGTCAGAGGTGTGCCTGGGGTGTCAGGTGTGCCTGGGGTGTGAAGTGTGCCTGGAATTGTCGGAGGTGTGCCTGGGGTGTCGGAGGTGGCCCTGGGGAGTGTCAGAGGTGTGCTTGGGGTGTCAGAGGTGTGCCTGGGGAGTGTCAGCAGTGTACTGGGAGTGTCTGAGGTGTACCTGGGTGTCAGAGGTGTGTCCTGGGGAGTGTCAGAGGTCACTTGGGAGTGTCAGAGGTGTGCCTGGGGTTTCAGAGGTGTGTGGGTGTCAGAGGTGTTCCCGGGAGTGTCAGAGGTGTGCCTGGGGTGTCGGAGGTGTGCCTGGGGTGTCAGAGGTGTACCTGGGGTGTCAGGTGCCTGGGGTGTCAGAGGTGTGCCAGGGAATGTCAGTAGGTGCCTGGGAGTGTCAAGGTGTGCCTGAGGTGTCAGGAGGGTGTGCCTGGGGCGTCAAGGTGTGCCTGGGAGTGTCAGAGGTGTCCTGGGAGTGTCAGAGGTGTGCCTGGGAGTGTCAGAGGTGTGCCTGGGGAGTGTCAGGAGGTGTGCCTGGGTGTGAAGTGTGCAGGATTGTCTGGGGTGTGCCTGGGAGTGTGGGGGTGTGCAGGGGTGTCGGAGTGTGCCGGAGTGTCAGATGTGGACCTGTGATTATCAGGTGTGCCTGGGGTGTAAGAAGTACCTGGTAGTATCGGAGGTGTGCCACCGAGTTGGAGGTGTGCCTGGGGAGTGTCAGGGTGTGCTTGGGAGTGTCAGGGTGTGGACCTGGGAGTGTCAGCGGTGTGCCTGGGAGTGACTGAGGCGTGCCTGGGGTGTCAGGTGTGCCTGGGGTGTCAGAGGGGTGCACTTGGGGTGTCAGGCTGCTGTGGAGTGTCTGAGGTGTGCCTGGGGTGTCTGGTGTGCCTGGCAGTGTCTGGGGTGTACCTGGCAGTGTCTGGTGTACCTGGCGGTGTCAGCGGTGTGCCTGGGGTGTCAGCGGTGTACCTGGGAGTGTTAGATGTGTATCAGGGAGTGACAGAGGGTACTGGGAGTGTCAGAGGTGTGCCTAGGAGTGTGAGAAGTGTGCCTGGGAGTGTCTGGGGTGTGCTGGGGTGTCAGTGGTGTGCCTGGGATTCAGGGGTGTACCAGGGGTGTCAGTGGGTACCTGGTAGTCTCACTGTCAGAGATGTACCTGGGAGTGTCAGAGGTGTACCTGGGAGTGTCAGAAGTGTATCTGGGAGTGTCGGACGGTACCTGGGAGTGTCAGAGGTATTCAGGAATGTCAGTGGAGTACCTGGGAGTGTCAGAGGTGTACCTGGGAGTGTCAGAGGTGTACCTGGGAGTGTCAGAGGTGTACCTGGGAGGCCGAGGTGTGCCTGGGAGTGTCAGAGGTGTACCTTGGAGTGTCAGAGGCGTACCTGGGAGTGTCAGAGTTATACCTGGGAGTGTCGGAGGTGTACCTGGGAGTGTGAGAAGTGTACCTGGGAGTCGGAGGTGTTCCTGGGAGGTGGAGGTGTACCTGGCAGTGTCACGGTGTACGTGGGGAGTGGGATTGTCGGAGGTTGTACCTGGGAGCAGTGGGTGGTGTACTTGGGAGTGTCAGAGGTGTACCTGGGAGTGTCAGAGGAGTACCCGGAGTGTCAGGAGGGACGGGAGGTCAGAGGTGTACCTGGGAGTGTCAGGCGGTGTACCTGGGAGTGTCGGAGGTGACCTGGGAGTGTGAGAAGGTACCTGGGAGTGTGAAGGTGTACCTGGGAGTGTCGTGGTGTACCTGGGAATGTCAGAGTGTACTTGGGAGTGTCAGAGGTGTATCTGGGAGTGTCAGAGGTGTACCTGGGAGTGTCAGAGGTGTACCTGGGAGTGTCAGAGGTGTACTTGGGAGTGTAAGAAGTGTACCTGGGAGTGTCGGAAGTGTACCTGGGAGTGTCGGAGGTGTACCAGGGAGTGTCAGAGGTGTACTTGGGAGTGTGAGAGGTGTACCTGGGAGTGTCAGAGATGTACCTGGGAGTGTCAGAGGTGTACCTGGGAGTGTCAGAGGTGTACCTGGGAGTGTCAGAGGTGTACCCTAGGAGAGTCTGAGGTGTACCTGGGAGTGTGAGAAGTGCCTGGGAGTGTCGGAGGTGTACCTGGGAGTGTCAGAGGTTACCTGGGAATCAGAGGTGTACCTGGGAGGCAGAGATGTACCTGAGAGTGTCACAGGAGTACCTGGGAGTGTCAGAGGTGTACTTGGGAGTGTGAGAGGTGTACCTAGGAGTAACGGAGGTTTACCTGGGAGTGTCGGAGTTGTACCTGGGAGTGTCGGAGGTGTAACTAGGAGTGTGAGAAGTGTAACTGGGAGTGTCAGAGGTGTACCTGGGAGTGTCGGAGGTGTACCTGGGAGTGTGAGAAGTGTTCCTGGGAGTGTCGGAGGTGTACCTGGCAGTTTCTGAGGTGTACCTGGCAGTGTGTGAGGTGTAACTTGCAGTGTCAGCGGCGTACCTGGGAGTGTCAGCGATGCACCTGGGAGTGTTAGAGGTGTATCAAGGAGTGACAGAGGAGTACCTAGGAGTGTCAGAGGTGTACCTGGGAGTGTCAGAGGTGTACCTGGGAGTGTCAGAGGTGTACCTGGGAATTTCAGAGGTGTACCTGGGAGTGTCAGAGATGTAACTGAGCGTGTCACAGGAGTACCTGGGATTGTCAGAGGTGTACCTAGGAGTGTCAGAGGTGTACCTGGGAGTTGATGAGGTGTACCTAGAAGAGTCGAAGTTGTACCTGCGAGTGTCGGAGGCGGACCTGGGAGTGTCGGAGGTGTACCTGGGAATAACAGAGGTGTACCTGGGAGTGTCAGAGGCGTACCTGGGAATGTCAGAGGTATACCAGGGAGTGTCAGTGAAGTACCTGAGAGTCTCAAAGGTGTACCTAGGAGTATCGGAGGTGTACCTGGGAATATCGGAGGTGTACCTGGGAATATCGGAGGTGTATCAGGGAGTGTCAGAGGTGTACCTGGGAGTCTCAGAGGTGAAACAGGGAGTGTCAGAGGAGTACCTGGGAGTGGCAGAGGTGTACCTGGGAGTATCAGAGGTGTACCTGGGAGTATCGGAGATTTACCTGGGAGTGTCAGAGGTGTACCTGGGAGTATCAGAGGTGTAACTGGGAGCGTCAGATGTGTACCTGGGATTGTCAGGGGTGTAACTGGGAGTGTCGGAGGTGTAACTGGGATTGTCAGAGGTGTACCAGGGAGTGTCAGTGGAGTCCCTGGGAGTCTCAAAGGTGTACCTGGGAGCATCAGAGGTGTACCTGGGAATATCTGAGGTGTACCTAGGAGTGTCAGAGGTGTACCTGGGAGTGTCGGAGGTGTACCTGGGAGTGGCACAGGAGTACCTGGGATTGTCAGAGGTGTCCTTGGCAGCGTCAGAGGTGTACCTTGGAGTGTCAGAGGAGTACCAGGGAGTGTCAGAGGAATACCTAGGAGTGTCAGAGGTGTACCTGGGAGCGTTGAGGTACTAGGAATGTCAGAAGTGGAGTACTCAGGGAGTGTCAGAGGAATACCTAGGAGTGTCAGAGGTGTACCTGGGAGTGTCAGCGGTGTACCTGGGAGTGTCGGAGGTGTACCTGGGAGTGTGAGAAGTGTTCCTGGGAGTGTCAGAGGTGCACTTGGGAGTGTCAGAGGTGCACCTTGGAGTGTCTGAGGTGTACCTGGGAATGTCAGCAGTGTGCCTGGGAGTGTCTGAGGTGTACCTGGGAGTGTCAGACGTGTGCCTAGGAGTGTCAGAGGTGCACTTGGGAGTGTCAGAGGTGCACCTTGGAGTGTCTGAGGTGTACCTGGGAGTGTCTGAGGTGTACCTGGCAGTGTCTGAGGTGTAAATTGCAGTGACAGCGGTGTACCTGGGAGTGTCAGCGGTGCACCTGGGAGTGTTAGAGGTGTATCAAGGAGTGACAGAGGAGTACCTAGGAGTGTCACAGGTGTACATGGGAGTGTCAGAGGTGTACCTGGGAGTGTCAGAGATGTACCTGGGAGTGTCAGAGGTGTATCTGCTATTGTCGGACGTGTACCTAGGAGTGTCAGAGGTGTACCAAAGAATGTCAGTGGAGTACCTGGGAGTGTCTGAGGTGTACCTGGGAGAAACAGAGGTGTACCTGGGAATATCGGAGGTGTACCTGGGAATATCGGAGGTGTACCTGGGAGTGTGAGAGGTGTACCTGGGAGTGTCACAGGAATACCTGGGATTGTCAGAGGTGAACCTGGCAGTGTCAGAGGTGTACCTGGAAGTGTCAGAGATGTACCTGGGAGTGTCAGAGGTGTACCTGGGAGTGTCAGAGGTGTACCTGGGAGTGTCAGGGGTGAACCTGGGGTGTCAGAGGTGTGCCTGGGGTGTCAGAGGTGTACCTGGAGTGTCAGAGGTGTGCCCGGGGTGTCGGAGGTGTACCTGGGGAGTGTCAGGGTGTACCAAGGAATGTCAGTGGGTACCTGGGAGTGTCAGAGGTGTCTAGGGGTGTCAGAGGTGTACCTGGGAGTGTCAGAGGTGTATCTGGGAGTGTCAGGGTGTACCTGGCAGTGTGAAGTGTACCTGGGAGTGTCTGGGGTGTACCTGGGGTGTCAGAGGTGTACCTGGGAGTGTCGGAGGTGTGCCTGGGGTGTCAGGGTGTGCCTGTGATTGTCGGAGGTGTGCCTGGGTGAAGTGTGCCTGGGAGTGTCGGAGGTGTGCCTGGGGTGTCGGAGGTGTACCTGGGGTGTCAGAGTGTGCTTGGGGTGTCAGAGGTGTACCTGGGGGTGTCGGCAGTGCCTGGGAGTGTCTGAGGTGTACCTGGAGTGTCAGGAGGTGTGCCTGGGAGTGTCAGAGGTACGCGGAAGTGTCAGAGTGCACCTTGGAGTGTCTGAGGTGTTCCTGGGAGTGTCAGAGGTGTGCCTGGCAGTGTCTGAGGTGTACCTGGCAGTGTCAGAGGTGTGCCTGGGGTGTGCGGTGTGCCTGGGGTGTTGGGGTGCATCAGGGGTGACAGAGGAATGCCTAGGAGTTTCAGGAGGTGTACCTGGGAGTGTGAGAAGTGTGCCTGGGGAGTGTCAGGGGTGTACCTGGGAGTGTCAGGGGTGTACCTGGGAGTGTCAGGGGTGGTACCTGGGGTGTCAGGGTGTGCCTGGGAGTGTTAGAGGTGTGTCTGGGAGTGTCGGACGTGTACCTGGGAGTGTCAGAGGTGTACCAAGAAGTGTCAGTGAGTACCTGGGAGTGTCAGAGGTGTACCTGGGAGTGTCAGAGGTGTACCTGGGAGTGTCAGAGGTGTACCTGGGAGTGTCGAGGTGTACCTGGGAGTGTCAGAGGTGTGCAGGTGTCAGAGGTGTGCCTGGGAGTGTCAGAGGTGTACCTGGGAGTGTCGGAGGTGTACCTGGGAGTGTGAGGTGTGCCTGGGAGTGTCGGAGGTGTTCTGGGTGTGTCAGGTGTACCTGGCAGTGTCAGAGGTGTACCTGGGGTGTGAGATGTATGCAAGATGTCAGTGGGTACATGGGAGTGTCAGGTGCACCTGGGAGTGTCAGAGGTGTACCTGTGAGTGTCAGAGATGTGCCTGGAGTGTCAGAAGGTGTACCTGGGAGTGTCGGAGGTGTACCTGGGAGTGTGAAGTGTGCCTGGGAGTGTCTGTGGTGTGCAGAAGTGTCAGAGGTGTGCCTGGGGTGAAGTGTACTGGGAGTGTCGGAGGTGTACCTGGGGAGTGTCGGAGGTGTGGGGAGTGTCAGGGTGTGCTTGGGAGTGTCAGAGGTGTACCTGGGGTGTCAGAGATGTGCCTGGGGTGTCAGGAGGTGTGCCTGGGGTGTCAGGGTGTCTGGGGTGTCAGAGGTGTGCCTGGAGTGTCAGGGGTGTGCCTGGCAGTGTCGGAGGTGTGCCTGGCAGTGTCAGCGGTGTACCTGGGGTGTCAGAGGTGTACCAGGGAATGTCAGTGGGTACCTGGGAGCGTCAAGGTGTACCGGGAGTGTCAGAGGTGTCCTGGGAGTGTCAGAGGTGTACCTGGGGTGTCAGAGGTGTACCTGGGGAGTGTCAGGGTGTGCCTGGGGTGTGAAGTGTGCCTGGGATTGTCTGGGGTGTGGGGTGTAGGGGTGTACCTGGGAGTGTCGGAGGTGTACTGCAAGGTGTGGGGTGCTGTGATTGTCGGAGGTGTACGCAGGAGTGTAAGAAGGTGTGCCTGGTAGTTTCGGAGGTGTACCTGGGGTGTCGGAGGTGTGCCTGGGAGTGTCAGAGGTGTGCAGGAGTGTCAGAGGTGTACCTGGGAGTGTCAGCGGTGTACCTGGGAGTGACTGAGGCGTACCTAGGGTGGTCAGAGGTGTGCCTGGGAAAGTCAGAGGTGCCCAAGTGTCAGAGCTGCAGGTGTCTGGTGTACCTGGGAGTGTCTGAGGTGTACCTGGCGGTGTCTGAGGTGTACCTGGCAGTGTCTGAGGTGTACCTGGCAGTGTCGGCGGTGTGCCTGGGGAGTGTCGGCGGTGTACTTATGGGGAGTGTTAAAATGTGTCAGGGAGTGACAGGGTACCTAGGGTGTCAGGTGTACCTGGGGTGTGAGAAGTGTGCCTGGGGTGTCTGGGGTGTGGCACAGGGTGTCAGTGGTGTGCCTGGAGGTGTCGGGGGGTGTACCAGGGGAGCGTCGGTGGAGTACGCAGGGTCTCACTGTCAGGAGGAGGGTCTGGGGTGTCAGAGGTGTACCTGGGAGTGTCAAAGGTGTACCTGGTGTCAGAGGTGTGCCTGGGAGTGTCAGGAGTGTGTGCCTTGGAGTGTCAGAGGTGTACCTGGGGTGTCAGGAGGTATGCCTGGGAGCGTCGGAGGTGTACCTGGGGTGTGAGAGTGTGCCTGGGGTGTCAGGAGGTCTGGGGTGTCGGAGGTGTACTGGCAGTGTCAGCGGTGTACGTGGGAGTGTGAGATGTGTACGGAATGTCAGTGGAGTACCAGGAGTGTCAAAGGTTTACCTGGGAGTTGTCAGATGTGCCTGGGAGTGTCAGGGTGTACCTGGGGTGTCGGAGGTGTGCCTGGGGAGTGTGAGAAGTGTACCTGGGGTGTCTGGGGTGTACCTGGGAGTGTCAGAGGTGTACTTGGAAGTGTAAGAAGTGTGCCTGGGAGTGTCGGAGGTGTACCTGGGATTGTCGGAGGTTGTACCTGGGAGTGTCAGTGGTGTACTTGGGGTGTCAGGGTGTGCCTGGGATTGTGGAGGAGTACTTGGGGAGTGTCAGGGGAATTTGGGGATGTCAGAGGTGTACCTGGGGTGTCGGCGGTGTGCCTGGGGTGTCGGAGGTGGACCTGGGGAGTGAAGTGTGCTTGGGGTGTCGAAGGTGTGCCTGGGGGTGTCGTAGGTGACACTGAGAATGTCAGAGGTGTACTTGGGAGTGTCAGAGGTGTATCTGGGAGTGTCAGCGGTGTACCTGGGAGTGTCTGAGGTGTACACAGAGGTGTCAGACGTGTGCCTAAGTGTCAGAGGTGCTTGCAGGAGTGTCAGAGGTGCAGGATTTTCTGAAGTGTACCTGGGAGCGTCTGAGGTGTTCTGGCTGTGTCTGAGGTTTACCTGGCATTGTCTGAGGTGTAGCTGACTGTCTCAGCGGTGTACCTGGGGAGTGTCATGGTGCACCTGGGAGTGTTAGAGGTGTATGAAGTGTGGGGGTGTGCCTGGGTGTCAGAGGTGTGCCTGGGAGTGTGGAGGTGTGCCTGGAATTGTCAGAGGTGTGCCTGGGAATTTCAGAGGTGGACCTGGGAGTGTCAGAGATTGTGCCTGAGAGGTGTCACAGGAGTACCTGGGAGTGTCAGAGGTGTACCTGGGAGTGTGAGAGGTGTACCTAGGGTATCGGGGGTTGCACGCAGGAGTGTCGAATTGCCTGGGAGTGTCGGAGGTGTAACTAGATGTGTGAGAAGTGTAACTGGGAGTGTAGGTGTGCCTGGGAGTGTGAAGTGTTCTTACAGTGTTAGGTGTACCTGGGGTGTCAGGGGTGTTCCTCAGTGTCAGAGAGTGTACCTGGGGTGTCAGAGTTTTGCCTGGGGGTGTCAGAGATGTACCTAGCAGTGTCAGAGGTGTATCTTGGAGTGTCAGTTCTGTACCTGGAGTGTCAGAGGTGTACCACGGAATGTCAGTGGAGTACTGGGACTGTCAGAGGTGTACCTGGGAGTGTCAGAGGTGTACCTGGGTGTGTCAAGGTGTACCTGGGGTGTCAGGAGGTGTACCTGTGAGTGTCAGAGGTGTACCTGGGAGTGGTGTCGAAGTTGTACCTGCAAGTGTCGGAGGCGGACCTGGGGAGTGTCAGAGGTGTACCTGGGGTAACAGAGGTGTACCTGGGGTAATCAAGAGGTGTACCTGGGAGTAACAGAGGTGTACCTGGGAGTGTCAGGAGAGGCGTACATGGGAATGTCAGGAGGTATACCAGGGAGTGTCGAGTGGGGAGTACCTGGGAGTCTCAAGGGGTGTGCAGGGGTATCGGAGGTGTACCTGGGAATATCGGAGGTGTACCTGGGAATATCCGGAGGTGTGCCAGGGGAGGAGTCAGAGAGGTGTGCCTGGGAGTCTCAGAGGTGAGGAAGCAGGGGTGTCAGGAGTACACAGGGTGTCAGAGGTGTACCTGGGGAGTATCAGGGGTGTACCTGGGAGTATCGGAGATGGGAGTGTCAGAAATTGTACCTGGGAGTATCAGAGGTGTACCTGGGAGTGTCAGATGTGTGCCTGGGGTGTCAGGGGGTGTAGGGAGTGTCGGAGGTGTAGCACAGGATTTGTGGAGGGTACTGGGGTCTCAAGGTGTACCTGGGAGTATCAGAGGTGTACCTGGGAATATCGGAGGTGTGCCTGGGAATATCTGAGGTGTGCCTGGGGTGTCAGGTGCCTGGGACTGTCGGAGGTGTGCCTGGGGTGGCTGGGGTACCTGGGATTGTCAGAGGTGTCCTGGCAGTGTCAGAGGTGTACCTGGGAGTGTCAGAGGTGTACCAGGGGAATGTCACTGGAGTACCTGGAGTGTCAGAGGTTGTACCTGGGAGTGTCAGAGGAGTACCAGGGAGTGTCAGAGAGATACCTAGGAGTGTCATAGGTGTACCTGGGAGTGTCAGCGGTGTACCTGTAGTGTGAGAAGTGTGCCTGGGGTGTCAGAGGTGTGCTGGGGTGTCTGGAGGTGTGCCTGGGGTGTCAGAGGTGTGCTTGGGAGTGTCAGAGGGTGTACTGAGATGACAGCGGTGGGAGTGTCTGGGGTGTACCTGGGGTGTCAGTGGTGTGCCTGGGGTGTCAGGAGGTGCTTGGGGTGTCAGGGGTGCTGGAATGTCTGGGGTGTGCCTGGGAGTGTCTGAGGTGTGCCTGGCGGTGTCTGAGGTGTACCTGGCAGTGTCTGAGGTGTAACTTGCAGTGTCAGCGGTGTGCCTGGGAGTGTCAGCGGTGCCTGGGAGTGTTAGAGGTGTATCAAGGGTGACAGGGAGTACCTAGGAGTGTCAGAGGTGTGCTGGGGAGTGTCAGGAGGTGTGCCTGGGAGTATCAGAGGTGTACAGAGATATCAGGTGTGCCTGGGAATATCTGAGGTGTGCCTGGGAGTGTCATAGGTGTGCCTGGGGTGTCAGTGTGCCTGGGGTGTCAGAGGTGTACCAGGGAATGTCGGTAGGTACCTGGGGGTGTCAAAGGTGTGCCTGCGAGTGTCAGAGGTGTGCCTGGGGTGTCAGAGGTGTGCCTGGGGAGGTCAGAGGTGTACTTGGGAGTGTCAGGGGTGTGCCTGGGAGTGTGAGAAGTGTACTGGGAGTGTCTGGGGTGTACCTGGGGTGTCAAAGGTGTACCTGGGAGTGTCGGAGGTGTACTGGGAGTGTCAGAGGCATGCCTGTGATTGTCAAGGATTGTATTTGGGGTGTAAAGGTGTGCCTGGGGTGTCGGAGTGTACTGGGGTGTCGGAGGTATGCCTGGGGTGTCAGAGGGTGTGCTTGGGAGTGTCGGGGGTGTGCCTGGGGTGTTTGCAGTGTGCCTGGGGAGTGTCAGGGGTGTATCTGAAACAGGAGTGTCGGACGTGTGCCTGGGGTGTCAGAGGGTGTGCCAAGAGGAATGTCAGTGAAGTACCTGGGGTGTCAGAGGTGTGCCTGGGGTGTCAGGGTGTGCCTGGGGAGTGTCAGAGGTGAATCTGGAGTGTCAGAGGTGTGCCTGGAGTGTCAGAGGTGTGCCTGGAGTGTCAGAGGTGTGCTTGGGGAGTGTCGGACGTGTGCCTGGAGTGTCAGGGTGTACAAGGAATGTCAGTGGGTACCTGGGAGTGTCGGAGGTGTACCTGGCAGTGTCAGCGGTGTACCTGGGAGTGTCAGAGGTGTACCAGGAATGTCAGTGGAGTACCTGGGAGTGTCAAGGTGTACCTGGGAGTGTCAGAGGTGTCCCTGGGAGTGTCAGAGGTGTGCCTGGGAGTGTCAGAGGTGTATGTGGGAGTGTCAGAGGTGTGCCTGGCAGTGTGAAGTGTGCCTGGTATTGTCTGGGGTGTGCCTGGGGTGTCAGAGGTGTGCCTGGGGTGTCAGAGGTGTGCCTGTGATTGTCGGAGGTGCCTAGTGTAAGTGTGCTGGGAGTGTCAGGTGTGCCTGGTGTCAGGTGTACCTGGGAGTGTCAGAGGTGTGCTTGGGAGTGTCAGAGGTGTGCCTGGGAGTGTCAGCGGTGTGCCTGGGAGTGTCTGATGTGTACAGGGTTGCAGAGGTGTGCCTGGGAGTGTCAGAGGGTGCCTTGGAGGTGTCAGAGGTGCACCTTGGAGTGTCTGAGGTGTTCCTGGGAGTGTCTGGGGTGTACCTGGCAGTGTCGGGGTGTGCCTGTGGTGTCTGGTGTGCATGTGTCTGGGGTGTGCCTGGGAGTGTCAAGGTGTGCCTGGGAGTGTCAGGAGGTGTGCCTGGGGTGTCAGAGGTGTGCCTGTGTTGTCAGGTGTGCCTGGGGTGTAAGAAGTGTGCCTGGGGTGTCGGAGGTGTGCCTGGGGAGTGTCGGAGGTATGCCTGGGAGTGTCAGAGGTGTGCTTGGGGTGTCAGAGGTGCCTGAGTGTTTGCGGTGTACCTGGGAGTGTCAGAGGTGTATCTGGGAGTGTCGGACATGTGCCTGGGAGTGTCAGAGTGTGCCAAGGAATGTCAGTGAGTACCTGGGAGTGTCAGAGGTGTGCCTGGGTGTCAGAGTGTGCCTGGGGAGTCAGAGGTGAATCTGGGAGTGTCAGAGGTGTGCCTGGGGTGTCAGAGGTGTGCCTGGTATCAGAGGTGTGCAGGGGTGTCGGACGTGTGCCTAGGGTGTCAGGGTGTGCCAAGGAATGTCAGTGGAGTGCCTGGGGAGTGTCGGAGGTGTGCCTGGCAGTGTCAGCGGTGTGCCGGAGTGTCAGGGTGTACCAGGGAATGTCAGTGGAGTACCTGGGAGTGTCATTGGTGTGCCTGGGAGTGTCAGAGTGTCCGGAGTGTCAGAGGTGTGCCTGGGAGTGTCAGAGGTGTGCTTGGGAGTGTCAGAGGTGTGCCTGGGAGTGTCAGGGTGTACCTGGTGTCTGGGGTGTGCCTGGGGAGTGTCAGAGGTGTGCCTGGAGTGTCAGAGGTGCACTGGGAGTGTCAGGGGTGCACTGCAGGTGTCTGAGGGTGTTCTGGGGTGTCTGAGGTGTGCCTGGCAGTGTCTGGTGTGCCTGGGGTGTCAGCGGTGTGCCTGGGTGTGTGGTGTGCCTGGGAGTGTTAGAGGTGCATCAGGGAGTGACAGAGGAATGCCTGGGAGTGTCAGAGGTGTGCCTAGGAGTGTGAGAGGTGTGCCTGGGGTGTCTGGGTGTGCCTGGAGTGTCAGGGGTGTGCCTGGGAGTGTCAGGGGTGTGCCAGGGGTCAGTGGAGTGCCTGGGGAGTGTCAGAGGTGTGCCTGGGGTGTCAGAGGTGTACCTGGGGTGTCAGAGGTGTCTGGGGTGTCGGACGTGTGCCTGGGAGTGTGTCAGAGGTGTACCAGGAATCAGTGGAGTGCCTGGGGTGTCAGTGGGTGTGCCTGGGGAGTGTCAGAGGGTGTACCTGGGGTGTCAGAGGGTGCATCTGGGGAATGTGTGCCAGTGTCAGAGGTGTGCCTGGAGTGTCAGAGGTGTGCCTGGGGTGTCAGAGGTGTGCCTGGGGGTGTCGGAGGTGTGCCTGGGGGTGTGAGGAGTGTGCCTGGGGTGTCGGGAGGTGTTCCTGGGTGTGTCAGGTGGCCTGGCAGTGTCAGCGGTGTACCTGGGTTAGAGATGTATCCACGGAATGTCAGTGGAGTGCATGGGGTGTCAAAGGTGCCTGGGAGTGTCAGAGGTGTGCTTGGGAGTGTCAGAGGTGTGCACCTGGGAGTGTTTGCGGTGTGCCTGGGAGTGTCAGAGGTGTACCTGGGAGTGTCGGACGTGGCCTGGGAGTGTCAGAGGTGTGCCAAGGAGTGTCAGTGAAGTGCCTGGGGAGTGTCAGAGGTGTACCTGGGAGTGTCAGAGGGTGCCTGGGAGTGTCAGAGGTGTATCTGGGGTGTCAGGTGTGCCTGGGAGTGTCAGAGGTGTGCCTGGAGGTGTCAGAGGTGTGCCTAGGAGTGTCGGAGGTGTGCCTGGGGTGTCAGGGGTGTGCAGGGATGTCAGTGGGTGCCTGGGGTGTCGGAGGTGTGCCTGGCAGTGGTGTCAGCAGTGTGCCTGGGGAGTGTCAGAGGGTGTACCTGGGGAATGTCAGTGGGTACCTGGGGTGTGTTGGTGTGCCTAGGTGTCAGAGGTGTCCTGGGGAGTGTCAGAGGTGTGCCTGGGAGTGTGAGGTGTGCTGGGGAGTGTCGAGGGTGTGCCTGGGGTGTCAGTGTGCCTGGGTGTTTGAAGTGTGCCTGGGAGTGTCAGAGGTGTGCCTGTGAGTGTCAGAGGTGCATGGGAGTGTCAGAGGTTGCCTAGGTGTCTGAGGTGTACCTAGGAGTGTCAGAGGTGTGCCTGGCAGTGTCTGGGGTGTGCCTGGCAGTGTCAGCGGTGTGCCTGGGGTGTCAGCGGTGTGCCTGGGGAGTGTTGGGGGTGCATCAGGGGTGACAGAGGAATGCCTGGGGTGTCAGAGGTGTGCCTGGGAGTGTGAGGAGTGTGCCTGGGGGTGTCTGGGGTGTACCTGGGAGTGTCAGGGGTGTGCCTGGGAGTGTCAGGGGTGTGCCAGGGGAGTGTCAGTGGAGTGCCTGGGGTGTCAGAGGTGTGCCTGGGGTGTCGAGGAGGTGTGCCTGGGGTGTCAGAGTTGGCCTGGGAGTGTCGGAGGTGGCCTGGGAGTGTCAGAGGTGTGACCTGGGAGTGTCAGAGGTGTGCCTGGGGTGTCAGAGGTGCCTGGGTAGAGTGTGCCTGGAAGGTGTCAGGGAGGTGCCTGGGATGTCAGGGTTGCAGGGTGTCAGAGGTGTGCAGAGTGTCAGGAGTTGTGCCTGGGGAGTGTCAGGTGTGCCTGGGAGTGTCGAGGTGTGCCAGAATATCGGAGGTGCCAGGGAGTGTCAGAGGTGTGCCTGGAGTGTCAGAGGTGGACAGGGGAGTGTCAGAGGTATGGGGTGTCAGAGGTGTGCCTGGGGTCAGGGTGTGCCTGGGGAGTGTCAGAGGTGTACCTGGGGTGTGGTGTGCCTGGGAGTGTCAGGGGTGTGCCTGGGGTGTCAGAGGTGTGCCTGGGAGTGTCAGAGGTGTGCCTGGGGAGTGTCAGAGGTGTACCTGGGGTGTCAGAGGGTGTGCACCAGGAGTGTCGGGATGTGCCTGGAGGTGTCAGAGGTGTGCCGGTGGGCGTGTGCACAGAGTGTCAGGGGTGTGCATGGATGTCAGAGGTGTGCCTGGGGTGTCAGGGGTGTCCTGGGGGTGTCAGAGGTGTGCCTGGGGTGTCAGAGGGTGTGCCTGGGAGTGTGTCAGAGGTGTGCCTGGGGGTGTGAGAGTGTGCCTGGGAGTGTCAGGGGTGTACCTGGGGTGTCAGAGGTGTGCCTGGGGTGTCGGGTGTACCTGGGGAGTGTCAGGGTGTGCCTGGGATTGTCGGAGGTGTGCCTGGAGTGAAGTGTGCCTGGGGAGTGTCAGAGGGTGTGCCTGGGGTGTCGGAGGTGTGCCTGGGTGTCAGAGGTGTGCTTGGGGAGTGTCAGGGGTGTGCCACGGGGTGTCAGAGGTGTGCCTGGAGGTGTCTGAGGTGTGCCTGGAGTGTCAGGGTGTGCCTGCAGAGTGTCAGAGGTGCACTTGGAGTGTCAGAGGGTGCACCTTGGGTGTCTGGTGTGCTAGTGTCTGAGGTGTGCCTGGCGGTGTCTGGTGTGCCTGGCAGTGTCAGCAGTGTGCCTGGGGTGTCAGCGGTGTGCCTGGGGTGTTAGAGGTGTATCAGGGGTGACAGAGGAATGCCTGGGAGTGTCAGAGGTGTGCCTGGGAGTGTCAGAGGTGTGCCTGGGGAGTGTCAGGTGTGCCTGGGGTGTCAGAGTTGTGCCTGGGGTGTCAGAGGTGTACCTGGGAGCGTCAGAGGTGTACCTGGGAGTGTCAGAGGTGTGCCTGGAGGTTCAGAGGTGTACCGGGGAGTGTCGGAGGGGCACCTGGGAATGTCAGGGGTGTGCCTGGGAGTGTCAGGAGGTGTATCTGGGATTGTCGGACGTTGCCTGGGGTGTCAGAGGTGTGCCTGGGGTGTCGGAGGTGTGCCTGGTTGTGTCTGGGGAGTGCAGGGTGTCTGGGGTGTATCTGGGAGTGTCTGAGGTGTACCTGGAGTGTCAGAGGTGTGCCTGGGGAGTGTCAGAGGTTTGCCTGAGTGTCAAGGAGTGCCTGGGGTGTGAGAGTGTGGCTGCAGTGTGAGAGGTGTGCCGGGGTGTCTGGGGTGTGCCTGGGGAGTGTCAGGGGTGAACCAGGTGAGGGGTGGCCTGGGGGTCAGAGGTGTACCTGGGGTGTCTGAGGTGGCACTGGTGTCAGAGGTGTGCCTGGGGGTGTCAGAGATTCTGGGGTGTCAGGGGTGTGCCTGGTAGGTGTCTGGGGTGTGCCTGGGGTGTCTGAGGGTGTGCCTGGGGTGTCAGAGATGCAGGGAGTGTCAGGGGGTGCCTGGGGTGTGAGGGAGGTGTGGCTGCAGGTGTGAGAGGTGTGCCTAGGGGTGTCTGGGGTGTGTCCTGGGGTGTCAGGGGAGAGACCAGGGGGTGAAAGGGGTGTGCCTGGGGTGTCAGAGGTGTGCCAGGGGGTGTCTAAGGTGTGCCTGGGAGTGTCAGAGGTGTGCCAGGGTGTCAGAGGGGAATACCTAGGAGTGTCAGAGGTGTACCTGGGAGTGTCAGAGGTGTGCCTGGAGGTGTCAGAGGTTTACCTGGGGTGTCAGGTTTGTGCCTGGGAGTGTCGAGGCGGACCCTGGGTGTCAGAGGTGTGCCTGGGCAGGAGGTGTGCCTGGTAGTGTCAGAGGTGTGCCTGGGAATGTCAGGGTATGCCAGGGGAGTGTGGAGTGCCTGTGGTGTCAGCAGTGTGCCTGGGGTGTCTGGGGTGTGGGAGTGTCAGAGGTGTGCCTGGGGTGTCAGAGGTGCATGGGGTGTCAGAGGTGCACCTTGGACTAACTGAGGTGTGCCTGGTGTCTGGGGTGTGCCTGGCAGTGTCAGCAGTGTGCCTGGGAGTGTCAGCAGTGTGCCTCAGGTGTTTGGAGCGTGTATCAGGGAGTGACAGGAGTGCGAGGGTGTCAGGGGTGTGCCTGGGAGTGTGAGAGTGTGCCTGGGGTGTCTGGGGTATGCCTGGGGTGTCTGGGGTGTGCCTAGGAGTGTCAGGAGTTGGCCTGGGAGTGTCAGAGGTGTATCTGGGGAGTGTCGGACGTTTACCTGGAGGTGTCAGAGGTGTGCCTGGGGTGTCAGGTGTGCCTGGGAGTGTGAAGTGTTCTGGGGTGTCGGAGGTGTGCCTGAGGGTGTCAGAGGGCCTCCTTGAAGTGTCAGAGGTGTGCCTGGGGGTGTCAGAGGGTGTGCCTGGGGGTGTCAGAGATGTGCCTGGGGAGTGTCAGAGAGTGTATCTGGGGAGTGTCGGACGTGTACCTGGGAGTGTCAGAGTTGCCACGGAGATGTCAGTGGGTACCTGGGACTGTCAGAGGTGTGCCTGGAGTGTCAGAGGTGTACCTGGGGAGTGTCAAGGTGTACTGGGTGTCAGAGGTGTGCCTGGGGATTGTCAGAGGGTGTGCCTAGGAGTGTCAGAGGTTGTGCCTGGGGTGTCCGAGGTGTGCCTGGGGTGTCGAAGTTGTACCTGCAGGTGTGAGAGGCGGACCTGGTAGTGTCAGAGGTGTACCTGGGAATAACAGGGTGTGCCTGGGGAGTGTCAGAGGCGTGCCTGGGGAATGTCAGAGGTATGCCAGGGTGTCAGTGAAGTGCCTGGGAGTCTCAAGGTGTGCCTGGAGTATCAAGTGTACTGGGATTTCGGAGGTATGCCTGGGGTGTCAGAGGTGTGTACCTGGGAGTCTCAGAGGTGAACAGGGAGTGTCAGGAGGTGCCTGGGAGTGTCAGAGGTGTGCCTGGGAATTATCAGAGGTGTACCTGGGAGTATCGGAGAGTGTGCCTGGGGTGTCAGGGTGTGCCTGGGGAGTGTCAGAGGTGTGCCAGGGGTGTCAGAGGTGTGCCTGGGGAGTGTCGGAGGTGTGCCTGGGGTGTCTGGGGTGTGCCTGGGGTGTCTGGGGGTGTGCCTGGGATGTCTGAGGTGTGCCTGGGGTGTCAGAGGTGTGCTGGGAGTGTCAGAGGTGGCACTGGGGAGTGTCAGAGGGGTGTACCTGAGGGAGTGTCAGTGGGTGCCTGGGGTGTCAGGGTGTGCCTGGGGTGTCTGAGGTGTGCCTGGGAGTGTCAGAGACAGAGTGTCTGCAGTGTGCCTGGGGAGTGTGGGAGGTGTGGCTGCAGGTGTGAGGGGCATGCCTGGGGTGTCAGGAGGTGTGCCTGGGAGTGTCAGGGGAGAACCAGGGGAGTGAAGGGTGTGCCTGGGGTGTCAGAGGTGTGCCAGGGGGTGTCTGGGGTGTGCCTGGGGATGTCAGAGGAATGCCTGGGAGTGTCAGGGGTGTGCCTGGGAGGTCAGAGGTGTACCTAGGAGTATCGGAGGTTTACCTGGGAGTGTCGGGTTGTGCCTGGGGAGTGTCAGGAGGCGGACCTGGAAGTGTCAGAGGTGTGCCTGGGAGTATCAGGGTGTGCCTGGGAGTGTGTCAGAGTGTGCCTGGGAATGAGGTATGCCAGGGGTGTCAGTGAAGTGCCTGGGAGTGTCAGGCGGTGTGCACTGGGAGTGTCTGAGGTGTGCCTGGGAGTGTCAGAGGTGTGCCTGTGGTGTCAGAGGCATTTGGGAGTGTCAGAGGTGCTGTGGGTGACTGGGGTGTGCCTGGCAGTGTCTGGTGTGCCTGGGTGTCTGGGGTGTGCCACCTGCAGTGTCAGCGGTGTGCCTGAGTGTCGGTGTGCCTCCAGGTGTTAGACGTGTATCAGGGGAGGCCAGTACGTCGAGTGTCAGAGGGGTACCTGGGGTGAGAAGTGTGCCTGGGAGTGTCTGGGTGCCTGGGAGTGTTGAGGTGTACCTGGGAGTATCGGAGGTGGCCTGGGAGTGTCAGAGGTGTGCCTGGGAATATCGGAGGTGTGCCTGGGAGTGTCAGAGGTGTGCCTGGGAGTGTCAGAGGTGTGCCTGGGGTGTCAGAGATGTGCCGGTGTCAGAGGTGTATCTGGGAGTGTCAGACGTTTACCTGGGGTCAGAGGTGTGCCTGGGGAGTGTCAGAGGTGTGCATGGTTCTAGGGTGCCTGGGAGTATCTGGGGTGTATCTGGGAGTGTCTGGGGTGTGCCTGGGAGTGTCAGGGTGTGCCTGGGAGTGTCAGAGGTGTGCCTGGGAGTGTCAGGGTGTGCAGTGTCAGTGGAGTACCTGGGAGTGTCAGAGGTGTACCTTGGGATGTCTGGGGTGTACATGAGTGTCAAGGTGTACCTGGCAGTGTCAGCGGTGTGCCTGGAGTGTCAGAGGTGTGCCTGGGGTGTCGGGGTGTGCGTGGTGGTGTCTGAGGTGTGCCTGGGGGTGTCATGAGGTGTGCCTGGGGAGTGTCAGAGAAGTACCAGGGAGTGTGCCAAGGTACTGGTGTGAGAGGTGTGGCTGCGAGTGTGAGGGTGTGCCTGGGGAGTGTCAGAGGTGTGCCTGGGGTGTCAGTGGAGTCCTGTGGAGTCTCAAGGTGTGCCTGGGGAGTATCAGAGGTGTGCCTGGAATATCAGAGTGTACCTGGGAGTGTCAGCGGTGCACCTGGGGTGTTAGAGGTGTATCCAGGGGTGACAGAGGTGCCTGGGGTGTCAGGGGTATGCATGGGGTGTCAGAGGTGTGCCTGGGGTGTCAGAGGTGTGCCTGGGGAGTGTCAGAGGGTGTGTGCCTGGGAATTTCAGGGTGTGCCTGGGGTGTCAGAGATGTGCCTGGGGGTGTCACAGTGCTTGGGAGTGTCAGAGGTGTGCTTTGGGTGTGAGAGGTGTGCCTGGGAGTGTCGAGGTTTGCACCTGGGTGTCGCAGTTGTGCCTGGGGTGTCGGAGGTGTAACTGGGAGTGTGAGAAGTGTAACCAGTGTCAGCGGTGTGCCTGGGAGTGTCGGGTGTGCCTGGCAGTGTCAGGTGTGCCTGGGGAGTGTCAGAGGTATGCCTGGGGTGTCTGAGGTGTGCCTGGGAGTGTCTGAGGTGTGCCTGGGAGTGTCTGAGGTGTGCCTGGGGAATGTCAGAGGTACCAGGGGTGAAGGTGTGCCTGGGTGTCAGGGGTGTGCCAGGGAGTGTCTAAGGTGTGCCTGGGGTGTCAGGAGGTGTGCCAGGGGGTGTCAGAGGAATGCCTGGGAGTGTCAGAGGTGTGCCTGGGAGTGTCAGGGGTGTGTAGGGGTATCGGAGGTTTACTTGGGAGTGTCGGGTTGTACCAGGGAGTGTCGGAGGCGGACCTGGGAGTGTCAGAGGGTGTACCTGGGAGTATCAGAGGTGTGCCTGGGAGTGTCAGAGGTGTACCTGGCAGTGTCAAGTGTGCCGGGGAATGTCAGAGGTATGCCAGGGAGTGTCAGTAAGTGTGCCTGGGTGTCAGCAGCTTACCTGGGAGTGTCTGGGGTGTGCCTGGGAGTGTCAGAGGTGTGCCTTGGGTGACTGGTGTGCCTGGCAGTGTCTGGGGTGTGCCTGGCAGTGTCGGCGGTGTGCCTGGGAGTGTCAGCGGTGTGCCTCCGGAGTGTTGGGCGTGTCAGGGGTGACAGGGGAGTACGTAAGTGTCAGTGTGCCTGGGGAGTGTGAGGGTGTGCCTGGGGAGTGTCTGGGGTGTGCCAGGGAGTGTCTGGTGTGCAGGGAGTATCAGAAGTGTGCCTGGGGAGTGTCAGAGGTGTGCCAGGGGAGTGTCAGGGTGTATCTGGAGTGTCAGAGGTGTGCCTGGGGAGCATCGGAGGTGTGCCTGGGAGTGTCAGAGGTGTGCCTGGGGTGTCAGAGGTGTGCCTGGGAGTGTCAGAGATGTGCCTGGGAGTGTCAGAGGTGTATCTGGGAGTGTCAGAGTGCACCTTGCAGTGTCTGAGGTGTGCCTGGGAGTGTCTGGGGTGTGCCTGTGGCGGTGTCTGGGGTGTACCTGGCAGTGTCTGGTGTTCCTGGCAGTGTCAGCGGTGTGCCTGGGAGTGTCAGCGGTGGCCTGGGAGTGTTAGGGGTGTATCAGGGAATTGACAGAGGAGTACTGGGGAGTGTCAGAGGTGTGCCTGGGAGTGTCAGAGGTGTGCCTGGGGTATCGGAGGTTTAACTGGGAGTGTCAGGTTGCCTGGGAGTGTCGGAGGTGTGCCTGGGAGTGTGAGAAGTGTGCCTGGGGAGTGTCGGATGTGCACCTGGGAGTGTCGGAGGTGTACCTGGGAGTGTCAGAGGTGTACCTGGGAGTATCAGGTTTTACCTGGGGTGTCAGAGGTTGTGCCTGGGAGTGTCAGAGGTGTGCCTGGGAGTGTCAAGGATGTACCTGTAGGGTGTCAGAGGTGTGCCTGTGAGTGTCAGGGTGTGCACCTGGAGTGTCAGGAGGTGTACCTGGGAATGTCAGAGGTGTGCCTGAGAGTGTCAGAGGTGTATCTGGGATTGTCGGACGTTTACCTGGGGGTGTCAGAGGTGTGCCTGGGAGTGTCGGAGGTGTGCCTGGTTGTGTGTAGAGGGTACCTGGGGAGTGTCTGGTGTGTGTCTGGGGAGTGTCTGGGGTGTGCCTGGGTGTCAGTGGTGTGCCTGGGGTGTCAGAGGTGCAGGGGGTGTCAGAGGTGCCTGGGGTGTGAGGTGTGGCTCTGGGAGTGTGAGGAGGTGTACCTGGGGTGTCTGGGGTGTGCCTGGGTGTCAGGGGAGAACCAGGGGTGAAAGGGTGTGCCTGGGGTGTCAGAGGTGTGCCTGGGGTGTCTGGGTGTGCCTGGGGTGTCAGAGGGTGTGCCAGGGTGTTGGGGAATGCCTAGGGTGTCAGGGGTTTTGCCTGGTGGTGTCTGAAGTGTGCCTGGGGTGTCTGGGGTGTGCCTGGGGTGTCAGAGGTGCCAGGGAGTGTGTCACAGGAGTGCCTGGGGAGTGTGAGAGGTGTGGCTGCGAGTGTGAGAGGTGTGCCTGGGGGGTGTCTGGGGTGTGCCTGGGAGTGTCAGGGGAGAACCAGAAGTGAAAGGGTGTGCCTGGAGTGTCAGAGTGTGCCAGGAGTGTCTAAGGTGTGCCTGGGAGTGTCAGAGGTGTGCCAGGGGAGTGTCAGAGGAATGCCTGGGAGTGTCAGAGTGTGCCTGGGAGGTCAGAGGTGTGCCTAGGTGTCAGGGTTTACCTGGGGTGTCAGGTTGTGCCTGGGGAGTGTCGGAGGCGGACCTGGGAGTGTCAGAGGTGTGCCTGGGAGTGTCAGAGGTGTGCCTGGTAGTGTCACAGGTGTACCTGGGGATGTCAGAGGTATACCAGGGGAGTGTCAGTGAGTACCTGCAGAGTGTCAGCAGTGTGCCTGGGGTGTCTGAGGTGTGCCTGGGGAGTGTCAGAGGTGTGCCTGGGGTGTCAGAGGTGCACTTGGGGTGTGAGGTGCTGTGGGTAACTGGGGTGTGCCTGGCAGTGTCTGAGGGTGTGCTGGCAGTGTCAGCGGTGTACCTGGGAGTGTCAGCGGTGTGCCTCAGGTGTTGGGCGTGTATCAGGGAGTGACAGAGGGGAGTACGTGGGAGTGTCAGAGGTGTGCCTGGGGTGTGAGAAGTGTGCCTGGGGAGTGTCAGGGGTATACCTGGGGTGTCTGAGGTGCCTAGGGTGTCAGAGGTGTGCCTGAGAGTGTCAGAGGTGTATCTGGGAGTGTCGGACGTTGCCTGGGAGTGTCAGAGGTGTACCTGGGAGTGTCGGAGGTGTGCCTGGAAGTGTGTGAGAGTGTTCTGGGAGTGTCGGAGGTGTGCCTGGGGAGTGTCAGAGGTGTGCCTCATAGTGTCAGAGGTGTACCTGGGAGTGTCAGAGGTGTGCCTGGGGGTCAGAGATGTGCAAGTGTCAGAGATGTATCTGGGAGTGTCGGACGTGTGCCTGGGGGTGTCAGGTGTGCAGGATGTCAGTGAGTGCCTGGGACTGTCAGAGGTTGTACCTGGGGAGGTCAGAGGTGTACCTGAGTGTCAAGGTGTGCCTGGGGTGTCAGAGGTGTGCCTGGGGAGTGTCAGAGGTGTGCCTAGGAGTGTCAGAGGTGTGCCTGGGGAGTGTCCAGGGTGTGCCTGGGAGTGTCAGAGTTGTGCCTGCGAGTGTCGAGAGGCTGGTAGTGTCAGAGGTGTGCCTGGGAATAACAGGGTGTACCTGGGGAGTGTCAGGCGTGCCTGGGAATGTCAGAGGTATGCCAGGGGTGTCAGTGAAGTACCTGGGAGTCTCAAGGTGTGCCTGGGAGTATCGGAGGTGTACCTGGGATTATCAGGTATGCCGGGAGTGTCAGAGGTGTGCCTGGGGTCTCAGAGGTGAAACCAGAGTGTCAGAGGAGTGCACTAGTGTCAGGGGTGTGCCTGGGGAATTAGAGGTGTGCCTGGGGTATCAGAGTGTGCCTGGGAGTGTCAGAGGTGTACCTGGGGTGTCAGAGGTGTGCCAGGGGAGTGTCAGAGGTGTGCCTGGGGGAGTGTCGGAGGTGTACCTGGGGAGTGTCTGGGGTGTGCCTGGGGAGTATCTGGGGTGTGCCTGGGGTGTCAGAGGTGTGCCTGGGAGTGTCAGGGTGTGTGCCTGGGGTGTCAGAGGTGTGCCTGGGGTGTCAGGTGTGCCAGGGGAGTGTCAGTGGTGTGCCTGGGGGTGTCAGAGGTGTGCCTGGGGTGTCTGGGGTGTGCCTGGGGTGTCAGAGAAGTACCAGGAGTGTCACAGTAGTGCCTGGGGTGTGGGGAGGTGTGGCTGCAGTGTGAGGAGGTGTGCCTGGGGAGTGTCTGGGTGTGCCTGGGGTGTCAGGGGAGAACCAGGTGAAGAGTGTACCTCAGGAGTGTCAGAGTGTACCAGGGAATTATCTAAGGTGTGCCTGGGAATGTCAGAGGAATACCTAGGAGTGTCAGAGGTGTACCTGGGAGTGTCAGAGGTGTGCCTAGGGTATCGGAGGTTTACCTGGGGTCAGGTTGTACCTGGGGGTGTCGGAGGCGGACCTGGAGGTGTCAGAGGTGTGCCTGGGGTATCAGGGTGTACCTGGGGTGTCAGAGGTGTGCCTGGAATGTCAGAGTATGCCAGGGAGTGTCAGTGACGTGCCTGGGAGTGTCAGCGGTGTGCCTGGGGTGTCTGAGAGGTGTGCCTGGGGTGTCAGAGGTGTGCCTGTGAGAGTGTCAGAGGGCACTTGGGGAGTGTCAGAGGTGCACAGCAGGTGACTGAGGTGTGCCTGGCAGTGCTGGTGTGCCTGTGGTGTCTGAGGTGTGCCTGGCAGTGTCAGCGGTGTGCACCAAGGAGTGTCAGGTGTGCCTCCAGAGTGTTGGGCGATGTATCAGGGAGTGATGACAGGGGTACGTCAGTGTCAGAGGTGTACCTGGGAGTGTGGGGGTGTGGCTGGGAGTGTCTGGGGGTGTACTGGGGTGTCAGGAGTTGGCACCTGGGGAGTATCGGGAGGTGTACCTGGGGTGTCACAGGTGTGCCTGGGGAGATATCGGAGGTGTGCCTGGGAGTGTCTGGGCAGCGTACCTGGGAGTGTCAGAGGAATTGTGCCTGGGAGTGTCAGAGAGATGTGCCTGGGAGTGTCAGAGGTGTGTCTGTGGTGTCCGGACGTTTACAGGAGTGTCAGAGGTGTGCCTGGGGTGTCAGGTGTGCCTGGTTGTGTCTGGGGTGTGCCTGGGGTGTATGGGGTGTATCCTGGGGAGTGTCTGAGGTGTGCCTGGGGTGTCAGAGGGTGTGCCTGGGGAGTGTCAGAGGTGTGCCTGGGGTGTCAGGGGTGTGCCAGGGGAGTGTCACTGGAGTGCCTGGGGTGTCAGAGGTGTGCCTTGGGTGTCTGAGGTGTACATGGTGTCAGGTGTTCTAGCTTGTCAGCGGTGTGCTGGGGAGTGTCAGGGGTGTGCCTGGGAGTGTCTGTGAGGTGTGCCTGGTAGTGTCTGAGGTGTGCCTGGGGAGTGTCTGGGGTGTGCCTGGGCGTGTCAGAGAGAGTACCAGGGAGTGTCACAAGGTACCTGGGGGTGTGAGGAGGTGTGGCTGCGAGTGTGAGAGGTGTGCCTGGGGAGTGTCAGGGGTGTGCCTGGGGAGTGTCAGTGGAGTCCCTGTAGTCTCAAGGTGTGCCTGGGAGTGTCAGAGGTGTACCTTGGAATATCAGAGGTGTACCTGGGAGTCAGCAGTGCCTGGGAGTGTTAGGGGTGTATCAGGGAGTGACAGAGGGTACTACAGAGTGTCAGAGGTGTGCAGGGGTGTCAGAGGTGTGCCTGGGGTGTCAGAGGTGTGCCTGGGGTGTCGAGGTGTGCCTGGGGAATTTCAGAGGTGTGCCTGGGGAGTGTCAGAGATGTGCCTGAGAGTGTCAGGGAGTATGGGGAGTGTCAGGGTGTGCCTGGGAGTGTGAGAGGTGTGCCTAGGGTATCAGGGAGGTTTGCCTGGGAGTGTCAGGAGTTGTACCTGGGAGTGTCGGAGGTGTAACTAGGAGTGTGAGATGTAACTGGGGTGTCAGGAGTGGCACGTGGGAGTGTCGGAGGTGTACCTGGGAGTGTGAGGTGTTCCTGGGAGTGTCAGGTGTGCCTGGGGAGTGTCAGAGGTGTGTCCTCAGGTGTCAGAGGTGTGCCTGGGAGTGTCAGAGGTGTGCCTGGGAGTGTCAGGGATGTGCCTGGGAGTGTCAGAGATGTATCTGGGAGTGTCGGACGTGTGCCTGAGGTGTCAGAGGTGTACACGGGAATGTCAGTGGAGTACCTGGGACTGTCAGAGGTGTGCCTGGGAGTGTCAGAGGTGTGCCTGGGAGTGTCAAAGGTGTGCACCTGGGGTGTCAGGGTGTACCTGGGGTGTCAGAGGTGTGCCTGGGGTGTCAGAGGTGTACCTGGGAGTGTCGAGGTGTGCCTGGGAATATCAGGGGTGTGCCTGGGGTGTCAGGGCGTACCTGGGAATGTCAGAGGTATACCAGGGTGTCAGTGAAGAACCTGGAGTCTCAAGGTGTACCTGGGAGTATCGGAGGTGTACCTGGGAATATCAGATGTATGCCTGGGGAGTGTCAGAGGTGTGCCTGGGGAGTGTCAGGGGAGAACCAGGGAGTGAAAGGGTGTGCCTGGGGAGTGTCAGAGGTGTGCCAGGGGAGTGTCTAAGGTGTGCCTGGGGTGTCAGGGAATACCTAGGAGTGTCAGGGTGTGGCTGGGAGTGTCAGAGGTGTACTAGGGTATCGGAGGTTTACCTGGGAGTGTCAGGTTGGCCTGGGGAGTGTCAGAGGTGTGCCTGGGAGTGTCAGAGATGTGCCTGGGGAGTGTCAGAGGTGTATCTGGGGGTGTCAGAGGTGCACCTTGCAGTGTCTGAGGTGTACCTGGGGTGTCTGAGGTGTGCCTGGCAGTGTCTGGGGTGTGCCTGGCAGTGTCTGAGGTGTTCCTGGCAGTGTCAGCGGTGTACCTGGAGTGTCAGCAGTGTGCCTGGGAGTGTTAGAGGTGTATCAGGGTGACAGAGAGTACCTAGGAGTGTCAGAGGTGTGCCTGGGGAGTGTCAGAGGTGTACCTGGGGTATCGGAGGTTTAACTGGGAGTGTCGAGTTGTGCCGGAGTGTCGGAGGTGTGCCTGGGGTGTGAGGGTGTGCCTGGGGAGTGTCGGATGTGTGCCTGGGGAGCGTCAGGAGGTGGCTGGGAGTGTCAGGGTGTGCTTGGGGAGTGTCAGAGGTGTGCCTGGGAGGGTCAGCAGTGTACCTGGGAGTGTCTGATGTGTGCCTGGGGAGTGTCAGAGGTGTGCCTGGGAGTGTCAGAGGTGCATTTGGGGAGTGTCAGAGGTGCACCTTGCAGTGTCTGGTGTGCCTGGGGAGTGTCTGAGGGGTGTGCCTGGCAGTGTCTGGGGTGTGCCTGGCAGTGTCTGGGGTGTGCCTGGCAGTGTCAGCGGTGTACCTGGGAGTGTCAGCGGTGTGCCTGGGAGTGTTAGAGGTGTCAGGGGGTGACAGAGGAGAATGCCTGGGAGTGTCAGAGGTGTGCCTGGGAGTGTCAGAGGTGTGCCTGGGTATCAGGTTTTACCTGGGAGTGTCAGAGTTGTACCTGGGGTGTCAGAGGTGTGCCTGGGAGCGTCAGAGATGTACCTGGGCGTCAGAGGTGTATCTGGGAGTGTTGGACGTGTTCCTGGGAGTGTCAGAGGTGTACCAGGGAATGTCAGTGGAGTACCTGTGAGTGTCAGAGGTGTCCTGGAGTTTCAGGAGTGGACCTGGGAGTCTCGGAGGTGTGCCTGGGAATGTCAGAGGTGTACCTGAGAGTGTCAGAGGTGTATCTGGGAGTGTCGGACGTTTACCTGGGAGTGTCAGGGTGTGCCTGGGAGTGTCGGAGGTGTGCCTGGTTGTGTCTGGGGTGTACCTGGGGTATCTGGGGTGTATCTGGGAGTGTCTGAGGTGTGCCTGGGGAGTGTCAGAGGTGTGCCTGGGGAGTGTCAGAGGTTTACCTGGGGAGTGTCAGGGGTGTACCAGGGAGTGTCAGTGGGTGCCGGAGTGTCAGAGGTGTGCCTAGTGTCGGAGATGTACATGGAGTGTCAAGGTGTACCTGGCAGTGTCAGCGGTGTACCTGGGGTGTCAGGGTGTGCCAGGGTGTCTGGGGTGTGCCTGGTGAGGTGTCTGGGGTGTGCCTGGGAGTGTCTGAGGTGTGCCTGGGTGTCAGAGTGCCAGAGTGTCAGGGGTGCCTGAGTGTGGGGAGTGTGCAGTGTGAGAGGTGTGCCTGGAGTGTCTGGGGTGTGCACCTGAGTGTCAGGAGACCAGGGATTGAAGGGTGTGCCTGGGAGTGTCAGAGGTGTGCCAGGGAGTGTCTGTACCTGAGTGTCAGAGGTGTGCCAGGGGAGTGTCAGGGAATACCTGGGGAGTGTCAGAGGGTGACCAAGTGTCTGGGGTGTGCCTGGGGAGTGTCAGAGGTGTACCTAGAGGTGTCAGAGTGTACCTGGGAGTGTCAGGGTGCTGGGGAGTGTCGGACGTTTGCAAGTGTCAGGGTGTACCTGGGTGTCAGGTGTGCCTGGGGTGTGTTCTGGGGTGTCAGGTGTGCCTGGGGGTGTCAGGTGTACCTCATGGTGTCAGAGGTGTGCCTGGGGAGTGTCAGGAGGTGTGCCTGGGAGTGTCAGAGATGTGCCTGGGAGTGTCAGAGGTGTGTCTGGGAGTGTCGGACGTGTGCCTGGGAGTGTCAGGGTGTACCACGGAATGTCAGTGGAGTACCTGGGATGTCAGAGGTGTGCCTGGGGAGTGTCAGAGGTGGTGTCAGAAGTGTGCCAGGGGTGTCGAGAGGTGTGCCTGGGAGTGTCGGAGGTGTGCCTGGGGTGTCTGGGTGTGCCTGAGTGTCTGGGTGTGCCTGGGGTGTCTGAGGTGTGCACCAGAGTGTCAGAGGTGTGCCTGGGTGTCAGGAGGTGCACCTGGGAGTGTCAGAGGTGTGCCTGGGGTCTCAGAGGTGTAAACAGGAGTGTCAGAGAGTGCCTGGGATTGTCAGAGGTGTGCCTGGGGAATATCAGAGGTGTGCCTGGGAGTGTCAGGAGTGTGCCTGGGAGTGTCAAGGTGTACATGGGAGTGTCAGAGGTGTGCCAGGGAGTGTCAGAGGTGTGCCTGGGAGTGTCAAGATGTACCTGGGGAGTGTCTGGGGTGTGCCTGGGTATCTGGGTGTGCCTGGAGTGTCTGAAGGTGTGCCTGGGAGTGTCAGAGGTGTACCTGGGGTGTCAAGGTGTGCCTGGGTGTGTCAGGGGTGTGGGGGAGTGTCAGAGGTGTACCTGGGAGTGTCAGAGGTGTGCCTGGAGTGTCGGAGGTGTGCCTGGGATTGTCTGAGGTGTGCCTGGGAGTGTCAGGTGTACCTGGGAGTGTCTGGGGTGTGCCTGGGGAGTGTCAGAGTGCCAGGGGAGTGTCAGGGGAGTGCCTGGGGTGTGAGAGGTGTGGCAGGTGTGGGGGTGTGCCTGGGGTGTCAGCAGGGTGTGCAGGTGCCAGGGGAGTGCCAGGGGAGTGAGGGGTGTGCCTGGGGTGTCAGGGGTGTGCCAGGGGTGTCTGGGTGTACCTGGGTGTGTCAGAGAATACCTAGGAATGTCAGAGGTGTGGCTGGGGAGTGTCAGAGGTGTGCCTGGGAGTGTCAGGAGGTTTGGCTGGGAGTGTCAGGTTGTACCTGGGGAGTGTCGGGAGGCGGACCTGGGAGTGTCAGAGGTGTGCCTGGGGGTATCAGAGGTGTGCCTGGGGAGTGTCAGAGTGTGCACTCGGTGTCAGAGGTATGCGGGTGTGTCAGTGAAGTACCTGGGAGTGTCAGGAGGTGTGCCAGGAGTGTCTGAGTGTGCCTGGGGAGTGTCAGAGGTGTGCCAGGGGAGTGTCAGAGAATACCTAGGAGTGTCAGGGTGTGCCTGGGGTGTCAGAGGTGTGCCTAGAGGTATCGGAGGTGTGCCTGGGAGTGTCAGGTTGTGCCTGGGGTTGTCGGAGGTGTACCTGGGGTGTCAGAGTGTACCTGGGAGTGTCAGAGATACCTAGGGTGTCAGAGGTGTGCCTGGGAGTGTCAGAGGTGTACCTAGAGTATCGGAGGTGTACCTGGGAGTGTCGGAGTTGTGCCTGGGAGTGTCAGGTGGACCTGGGAGTGTCAGAGGTGTTCCTGGGAGTGTCAGAGGTGTACCTGGGAGTGTCAGAGGTGTGCCTGGGGAGTGTCACAAGGTACCTGGGGTGTCAGAGGTGTGCCTGTGAGTGTCAGAGGAGCACTTGGGAGTGTCAGAGGTGCACTTTGGAGTGACTGAGTGTGCCTGGCGTGTCTGAGGGGTGTACCTGGCAGTGTCTGAGGTGTGCCTGGCAGTGTCAGCGGTGTACCCTAGTGTCAGCGGTGTGCCTCAGGTGTTAGACGTGTGTCAGGAGTGACAGAGGTGCGTCAGAGTCAGAGGTGTGCCTGGGGGTGTGAGAAGTGTGCCTGGGAGTGTCTGGGGTGTGCCTGGGGAGTGTGTCAGAGTGTACCTGGGGAGTATCGGAGGTGTGCCTGGGGTGTCACAGGTGTGCCTGGGAATATCGGAGGTGTGCCTGGGAGTGCTGGGCGTGCCTGGGAGTGTCAGAGGTGTACCTGGAGTGTCAGAGATGTACCTAGGAGTGTCAGAGGTGTATCTGGGAGTGTCGGACGTTTACCTGGGGAGTGTCAGAGGTGTACCTGGGGTGTCGGAGGTGTGCCTGGTTGTGTCTGGGGTGTACCTGGGGTATCTGGGGTGTATCTGGGTGTGTCTGAGGTGTACCTGGGGTGTCAGAGGTGTGCCTGGGGAGTGGGGGTGTGCCTGGGGTGTCAGGGGTGTGCCAGGGAGTGTCAGTGGAGTGCCTGGGTGTCAGAGGTGTGCCTTGGGTGTCTGGGGTGTACATGGAGTGTCAAGGTGTGCCTGGCAGTGTCAGCGGTGTGCCTGGGGTGTCAGAGGTGTGCCTGGGAGTGTCTGAGGTGTGCCTGGTGGTGTCTGAGGGTGTGCCTGGGGAGTGTCTGAGGTGTGCCTGGGGTGTCAGAGATGCCTGGGAGTGTCAGAGGTGTGCCTGGGGTGTTTGAGAGTGTGTCAGGGGTGACAGAGGTGCCTGGGGTGTCAGAGGTGTGCCTGAGGTGTCAGAGGTGTGCAGAGTGTCAGAGGTGGTGCATGGGTGTCAGAGGTGTGCCTGGGGTTTTCAGAGGTGTGCCTGAGTGTCAGGATGTACCAGTTAATGCAGGTGCTTGGGGTGTCAGGAGGTGTGCTTGGGTGTGGGGGTGTGCCTGGGGTGTCAGGGTTTACCTGGGAGTGTCGGAGTTGTACCTGGGAGTGTCGGAGGTGTAACTGGGAGTGTGAGAGGTGTGACTGGGGTGTCAGAGGTGTGCCTGGGAGTGTCGGAGGTGTGCCTGGGAGTGTGAGAAGTGTTCCTGGGGGTGTCGGAGGTGTGCCTGGGGTGTCAGAGGTGTGCCTCCAGGTGTCAGAGGTGTGCCTGGTGTCAGGGGTGTGCAGGATGGTCAGTGGAGTGCCTGGGACTGTCAGAGTGTGCATGGGGGTGTCAGGAGGTGTGCCTGGAGTGTCAAGGTGTGCCTGGGGTGTCAGAGGTGCCTGGGAGTGTCAGAGGTGTGCCTAGGGGTGTCAGAGGTGTGCCTGGGGTGTCGAGGTGTGGCTGGGAGTGTCAGAGGTTGTACCTGGGTGTGGGAGGCGGACCTGGTAGTGTCAGGGGTTACCTGGAATAACAGAGGTGTGCCTGGGGTGTCAGAGGCGTGCCTAGGAATGTCAGAGGTATGCCAGGGAGTGTCAGTGATGCAAGTCTCAAAGTTCCAGTATCAGTGTACCTGGGAATATCGGATGTATACCTGAGTGTCAGAGGTGCAAGTCTCAGAGGTGAAACAGGGAGTGTCAGAGGTGCCTGGGAGTGTCAGAGGTGTACCTGGGGTATCAGAGGTGTACCTGGGAGTATCAGAGTGTGCCGGAGTGTCAGAGGTGTACATGGGGAGTGTCAGAGGTGTACCAGGGAGTGTCAGAGGTGTGCCTGGGGTGTCGGAGGTGTGCCTGGGAGTGTCTGGGGTGTGCCTGGGAGTATCTGGGTGTACCGGGAGTGTCTGAGGTGTGCCAGTGTCAGAGGTGTGCCTGGGGTGTCAGAGGTGTGCCAGGGGTGTCAGAGGTGTGCCTGGGAGTCTCAGAGGTGGAGAGCAGAGTGTCAGAGGAGTGCCTGGGAGTTGCTGAGAGGTGTGCCTGGAATATCAGAGGTGTACCTGGGGAGTATCAGGAAGTGTACCTGGGAGTGTCAAGGTGTACATGGGGAGTGTCAGAGGTGTACCAGGGAGTGTCAGAGGTGTACCTGGGGTGTCGGAGATGTGCCTGGGAGTGTCTGGGGTGTGCCTGGGGTGTCTGGGGTGTGCCTGGGGAGTGTCTGAGGTGTGCCTGGGGAGTGTCAGAGGTGTGCCTGGAGTGTCAAGGTGTGCCTGGGGTGTCAGGGTGTGCAGAGTGTCAGAGTGCCTGGGGTGTCAGAGGTGTGCAGAGTGTCGGAGGTGTGCCTGGGATTGTCTGAGGTGTGCCTGGGGGTGTCTGGTGTGCCTGGAGTGTCTGGGGTGTACCTGGGAGTGTCAGAGAGTACCAGGGGTGTCACAGGGTGCCTGGAGTGTGAGAGTGTGGCTGCGGAGTGTGAGGAGGTGTGCCTGGGGTGTCTGGAGGTGTGCCTGGAGGTGCGGGGAGAACAGGGGAGGTGAAAGAGGTGTGCCTGGGGTTGTCAGAGGTGTGCCAGGGTGTCTAAGGTGTGCCCTGGTGTGTCAGAGGCCTAGGAATGTCAGAGGTTTGGCTGGGAGTGTCAGAGGTGTACCTAGGAGTTTCGGAGGTTAGCTGGGAGTGTCGGAGTTGTGCCTGGGGAGTGTCAGGCGGACCTGGAAGTGTCAGAGGTGTGCCTGGGAGTATGGTGTACCTGGGGTGTCAGAGGTGTGCCTCGGAATGTCAGAGGTATACCAGGGTGTGTCAGTGAAGTACCTGGAGTGTCAGCGGTGTCCCAGGAGTGTCTGGGGTGTGCCTGGGGTGTCAGAGGTGCCTGTGAGTGTCAGAGGAGCACTTGGGGAGTGACAGAGGTGCACCTTGGGTGACTGAGGTGTGCCTGGCAGTGTCTGGGGTGTGCCTGGCAGTGTCTGGGGGTGCCTCGCAGTGTGAGGTGTACCTGGGAGTGTCAGCAGTGTGCCTCAGGTGTTAGACGTGTATCAGGGGTGACAGAGGAGTACGTCAGAGTGTCAGAGGTGTACCTGGGGAGTGTGAGAGGTGTGCCTGGGAGTGTCTGGGGTGTGCCTGGGGTGTCAGAGGTGTGCCTGGGAGTATCAGGTGTGCCTGGGAGTGTCACAGGTGTGCCTGGGAATATGAGAGGGGTGTGCCTGGGAGTGTCACGGTGTGCCTGGGGAGTGTCAGAGGTGTACCTGGGGTGTCAGGATGTCCTAAGTGTCAGAGGTGTGTGGGGAGTGTCGGACGTTTACCTGGGGTGTCAGGTGTGCCTGGAGTGTCGGAGGTGTGCCTGGTTGTGTCTGGGGTTGCACCTGGAGTATCTGGGGTGTATCTGGGGTGTCTGGGGTGTGCCTGAGTTTCAGAGGTGCAGGTGTCAGAGGTGGCCTGGTGTCAGGGGTGTGCCAGGGGGTGTCAGTGGGTGCCTGGAGTGTCAGAGGTGTGCCTGGGGTGTCGGAGTGTACATGGGTGTCAAGGTGTGCCTAGCAGTGTCAGCGGTGTACCTGGGAGTGTCAGAGGTGTGCCTGGGGTGTCTGGGGTGTGCCTGGTGGTGTCTGGGGTGTGCCTGGGTGTCTGGGGTGTGCCTGGGTGTCAGAGAGTGCAGGGGAGTGTCACAGGAGTGCCTGGGGTTTGGAGGTGGCTCGAGGTGTGAGGTGTGCCTGGGGAGTGTCTGGGGTGCTTGGGGTGTCAGGGGAGGAGACCAGGGGGAGTGAAGGTGTGCCTGGGGTGTCTGAGGGGTGTGCAGGGGGTGTGGGTGTACCTGGGGTGTCAGAGGTGTGCCAGGGGTGTCAGAGGAATGCCTGGGAGTGTCAGGGGTGTGCCTGGGGTGTCAGGTGTGCCTAGGGTATCAGGTTTACCTGGGAGTGTCGAGGTTGTACCTGGGAGTGTCGGAGGGCTGGAGTGTCAGAGTGTTCCTGGGGAGTATCAGAGGTGTACCTGGCAGTGTCAGAGGTGTACCTGGGGATGTCAGAGGTGTACAGGGGTGTCATTGAGAGTGCCAGTGTCAGCAGTGGCGGAAGTGTCTGGGGTGTGTCAGAGGTGTGCCAAGTGTCAGGAGGTGCACTTGGGGTGTCAGAGTGCACTTGGAGATGACTGGGGGTGTGCCTGGCAGTGTCTGGGGCAGTGTCAGCGGTGTGCCTGGGGTGTCAGCGGTGTGCCTCAGGTGTGGAGTGTGTATCCAGGGGAGTGTCAGAGGGTGCGTGGGAGTGTCAGAGGTGTGCCTGGGTGTGAGAAGTGTGTCTGGGGAGTGTCAGAGGAATGCCTGGGGTGTCAGAGGTGTGCCTGTGTCAGAGGTGTACCTAGAGGTATCAGGAGTTTACCTGGGGTGTCGGAGTTGTACCTGGGAGTGTCGGAGGTGTGCCGGAGTGTGAGAGTGTGCCTGGGGTGTCGGATGTGCCTGGGAGCGTCGGAGGTGTACCTGGGGAGTGTCAGTGGTGTGCTTGGGGTGTCAGAGGTGTACCTGGGAGGGTCAGCGGTGTGCCTGGGAGTGTCTGACGTGTACCTGGAGTGTCAGAGATGTGTGCCTGGGAGTGTCAGAGGTGCATTTGGGAGTGTCAGAGGTGCACCTTGCCGTGTCTGAGGTGTGCCTGGGAGTGTCTGGGGTGTGCCTGGCAGTGTCTGGGGTGTGCCTGGCAGTGTCTGGGGTGTGCCTGGCAGTGTCGGCAGGGTGTGCCTGGGGTGTCAGCGGTGTATCTGGTGTTAGAGGTGTATCAGGGGAGTGACAGAGGAATGCCTGGGGTGTCGAGGTGTGCCCGGAGTGTCAGAGGTGTGCCTGGGGTATCGGAGGTTTACCTGGGGTGTCAGAGTTGTACCTGGGGTGTCAGAGGTGTGCCTGGGAGCGTCAGAGTGTACCTGGGAGCGTCAGAGGAGTATCTGGGAGTGTTGGACGTGTTCCTTGGAGTGTCAGAGGTGTACCAGGGAATGTCAGTGGAGTTCCTGTGAGTGTCAGAGCTGTGCCTGGGGTTTCAGAGGTGTGCCTGGGAGTCTTGGAGGTGTGCCTGGGAATGTCAGGGTGTGCCTGAGAGTGTCAGAGGTGTGCCTGCAGGCGTCAGGAGGTGCACTTGCGAGTGTGAGAGTGTGCCTGCAGAGTGTCTGGGTGTGCCTGGGGTGTCAGGGTGTAGGAGTGTCAGAGGTGTGCCTGGGGTGTCTAAGGTGTGCCTGGGGTGTCAGAGGAATGCCTGGGAGTGTCAGAGGTGTGCCTGGGGTGTCAGAGGTGTGCCTGGGAGTATCGGAGGTTTACCTGGGGTGTCGGGTTGTGCCTGGGGGTGTCGGAGGCGGACCTGGAAGTCAGAGGTGTGCCTGGAGTATCAGAGGTGTACCTGGGAGTGTCAAAGTGTACCTGGGAATGTCAGAGGTATGCCAGGGGTGTCAGTGAAGTACCTGAGTGTCAGCGGTGGCACAGGGTGTCTGGGGTGTGCCTGGAGTGTCAGAGGTGTGCCTGTGAGGTGTCAGAGGGCACTTGGGGTGTCAGGGTGCTGTGGGTGACTGGAGGTGTGCTGGCAGTGTCTGGGGTGTGCCTGGCGGTGTCTGAGGGGTGTGCCTGGCAGTGTCAGCGGTGTACCTGGGAGTGTGCGGTGTGCCTCGGGTGTTGGGCGATGTGTCAGGGGGTGACAGGAGTACGTCAGAGTCAGAGGTGTACCTGGGGAGTGTGAAAAGTGTGCCTGGGAGTGTCTGGGGTGTGCCGGGTGTTGAGAGGTGTGCCTGGGGATTATCGGAGGTGTGCCTGGGAGTGTCAGAGGTGTGCCTGGGAATATCGGATGTGTGCCTGGAGTGTCACAGGCGTGCCTGGGAGTGTCAGAGGTGTACCTGGGAGTGTCAGAGACAGGAGGTCAGAGGTGTATCTGGGAGTGTCGGACGTTTGCCTGGGAGTGTCAGAGGTGTGCCTGGGGAGTGTCGGAGGTGTGCCTGGTTGTGTCTGGGGTGTGCCTGGGGTATCTGGGGTGTGTCTGGGAGTGTCTGAGGTGTGCCTGGGGTGTCAGAGGGTGTGCCTGAGTGTCAGATGTGTGCCTGGGAGTTGGGGTGTACATGGATGTCAAGGGTGTGTCAGCGGGTGTACCTGGGGTGTCAGAGGTGTGCCTGGGGTGTCTGAGGTGTGCCTGGGTGTGTGGGTGGCTGGGGTGTCTGGGGTGTGCCTGGGGTGTCAGGAGAGTGCCAGGTGTCACAGGAGTGCCTGGGGTGTGAGAGGTGTGGCTGCAGGTGTGGGGAAGTGTGCCTGGGTCAGAGGTGTGCCTTGGGTGTCAGCGGTGTGCCTGGGGGTGTCAGAGGTGTGCCTGGGGTGTCTGGTGTGCCTGGTGTGTGTCTGAGGTGTGCCTGGGGTGTCTGAGGGGTGTGCCTGGGGTGTCTGAGGTGTTCCTGGGGAGTGTCAGGGGGAGACCAGGAGTGAGAGGTGTGCCTGGGAGTGTTTGGGGTGTACCAGAGGTGTCTAAGGTGTGTCCTGGGAGTGTCAGAGATGTGCCTGGAGTGTCACAGGGAGTACCTGGGATTGTCAGGTGTGCCTGAGTGTCAGAGGTGTACCTGGGAGGTCAGAGATGTACCTGGGGTTTCAGAGATGGCCTGGGGTGTCACAGGTGTGCCTGGGAGTGTCAGGTGTGCCTGGGGTGAGAAGTGTGCCTGGAGGTGTCTGGGGTGTGCCTGGGAGTGTCTGGGGTGTGCCTGGGGTTTTGGGGGTGTGCCTGGTGGTGTCAGAGATGTACCTGTGAGCTGTCACAGGTGTACCTGGGGGTATCGGATGTGTGCCTGGGAGTGTAGAGGTGTCTGGGGAGTGTCGGACGTTGCCTGGGAGTGTCAGAGGTGTGCAGGGAATGGCAGTGGAGCACCAGGGAGTGTCAATGGAGTGCCTGGGAGTGTCAGAGGTGTACCTGGGAGTGTCAGAGGTGCCTGGGAAGTGTCAGAGGTGTGTCTGGGAGTGTCGGACGTTTACCTGGAGTGTCAGAGGTGTATCTGGGAGTGTCAGAGTGTATCTGGGAGTGTCAGGGACGTTTACCTGGGAGTGTCAAGTGTGCAGGGAATGTCAGTGGAGTACCTGGGAGTGTCAGAGGTGTACCAGGGAGTGTCAGAGGTGTACCTGGGAGTGTGAGAGGTGTGCAGGGGGTGTGAGAGGTGTGCCTGGGGAGTGTCAGGTGTGCCTGGGAGTGTCTGGGGTGTGCCTGGGGTGTCTGGGTGTGCCTGGGGTGTCTGGGGTGTGCCTGGGGTGTCAGAGTGTACCTGGGGTGTCAGCGGGTGTACCTGGGGTGTTAGAGTGTATCAGGGGTGACAGAGGGAGTACCTAGGGAATTATCAGAGGTGTACCTGGAGTGTGAGGTGTACCTGGGGAGTGTCTGGGGTGTGCCTGGGGTGTCTGGGGTGTGCCTGGGGAGTGTCAGGGGTGTGCCAGGGAGTGTCAGAGGTGTGCCTGGGGTGTCAGGGTGCGGAGTGTCAGGTGTGCACCAGGTGTCTGAGGTGTACCTGGGGTGTCTGAGGGTGTACCTGGCAGTGTCTGAGGTGTGCCTGGCGGTGTCTGAGGTGTGCCTGGCAGTGTGCAGTGTTCCTGTGTGTCAGCAGTGTGCACAGAGTTAGGGGGTATGTCAGGGAGTGACAGGGAATACCTAGAATTGCAGAGGTGTGCCTAGGAGGTGTGAGAGTGTGCCTGGGGTGTCTGGGGTGTGCCTGGGAATGTCAGGGGTGTACCTGGGGTGTCAGGGGTGTACCAGGGTGTCAGAGGTGTGCCTGGGGAGTGTCAGAGGTGCTCTGGGGAGTGTCAGGGTGTACCAGGGAATGTCAGTGGAGTACCTGGGGTCAGAGTGTGCCTGGGAGTGTCAGAGGTGTGCCTGGGAGTGTCAGAGGTGTACCAGGGGAGTGTCAGGGTGTGCCTGGGGTGTCGGAGGTGTGCCTGGGGTGTCTGGGGTGTGCCTGGGAGTATCTGGGGTGTGCCTGGGGTGTCTGGGGTGTGCCTGGGGTGTCAGAGGTGTGCCTGGGAGTGTCAGCGGTGTGCCTGGGGTGTTAGAGGTGTATCAGGGGAGTGTCAGAGGAGTACTGGGGAGTGTCAGGTGTGCCTGAGTGTGAGAGGTGTATGGGGTGTCTGGGTGTACCTGGAGTGTCAGGGGTGTGCCTGGGGTGTCAGGGGTGTACCAGGGGTGTCAGAGGTGTGCCTGGGGTGTCAGAGGTGTACCTGGGGTGTCAGAGGTGTACCAGGGAATGTCAGTGGAGTGCCTGTGGGGTGTGCCTGGGGTGTCAGAGGTGTGCCTGGGAGTGTCAGAGGGTGTGCCAGGGAGTGTCAGAGGTGTACCTGGGGTGTCGGGTGTGCCTGGGGTGTCTGGTGTGCCTGGGGTGTCTGGGGTGTGCCTGGGGATGTCTGAGGTGTGCCTGGGGTGTCAGAGGTGTGCCTGGGGATTGTCAGCGGTGTGCCTGGGAGTGTTAGGGTGTATCAGGGAGTGACAGAGGTACCTAGGGTATCAGAGGTGCCTAGGAGTGTGAAGTGTATAGGGTGCTGCGGGGTTGTTGCCGGGTGTCAGCGGGTGTGCAAGTGTCTGGGGTGTGCAAGTGTCAGAGGTGTGCCTGGAGTGTCAGGAGGTGCACTTGGGTGTCTGAGGTGTGCCTGGGGTGTCAGAGGTGTGTGCAGTGTCAGAGGGTGTCAGCAGGTGTCTGGGGTGCCTGGGAGGTCTGGAGGTGTGCCTGGCAGTGTCTGGGGTGTACCTGGCAGTGTGGGGTGTGCCTGGGTGTCAGCGGTGTGCCTGGGTGTGTCAGGGGTGTGCCTGGCAGTGTTGGAGGTGTATCAGGGAGTGACAGGAGTACCTGGGAGTATCAGAGGTGTACCTAGGGGTGTGAGAAGTGTGCCTGGGGAGTGTCAGGGGTGCCTGGGATTTTCAGGGGTGTGCCAGAGTGTCAGAGGTGTACCTGGGAGTGTCAGAGGTGTGCCTGGGGTGTCAGCGGTGTGCCTGGGGTGTCGGAGGTGTACCTGGGAGTGTGAGAAGTGTACCTGGGAGTGTCGGAGGTGTACCTGGGGTGTCAGGTGTACCTGGGAATGTCAGAGGTGTACTTGGGACTGTCAGAGGTGTATCTGGGAGTGTCAGCGGTGTGCCTGGGAGTGTCTGAGGTGTGCCTGGGGTTGTCAGACGTGTGCCTAGGTGTGTCAAGGTGCACTTGGGGTGCCAGGTGCACCTTGGAGTGTCTGAGGTGTGCCTGGGGAGTGTCTGAGGTGTGCCTGGCTGTGTCTGGGGTGTACCTGGCATTGTCTGGGGTGTGACTGGCAGTGTCAGCGGTGTGCCTGGGGTGTCAGCGGTGCACCTGGGGTGTTAGAGGTGTATCAGGGAGTGACAGAGAAGTCCTGGGGTGTCAGAGGTGTCCTGGGGTGTCAGAGGTGTGCCTGGGGTGTCAGGGTGTGCCTGGGAGTGTCAGAGGTGTGCCTGGGAATTTCAGGTGTACCTGGGGTGTCAGAGATGTGCCTGAGGTGTCAGAGGAGTGCCTGGGGAGTGTCAGAGGGTGTACTTGGGGGTGTGAGGTGTGCCTGGGGTATCGGAGGTTTGCCTGGGGAGTGTCAGGTTGTGACTGGGAGTGTCGGGTGTAACTAGGGGTGTAAGAGTGTAACTGGGAGTGTCAGAGGTGTACCTGGGAGTGTCGGTGGTGTACCTGGGGTGTAGAAGTGTTCCTGGAGTGTCGGAGGTGTGCCTGGGAGTGTCAGAGGTGTGCCTCAGAGTGTCGGAGGTGTGCCTGGGGTGGAAGTTGTGCTTGGGTGTCAGAGATGTACCTGGAGTGTCAGAGGTGTACCTGGGGTGTCAGAGGGGTGTACCTGGGGGTGTCGGAGATGTACCTGGGGAGCATGAGAAGTGTACCTGGGGTGTCGGAGGTGTTCCTGGGGTGTCGGTGTGCCTGGCAGTGTCAGCGGTGTGCCTGGGGAGTGTGAGATGTACCACGGAATGTCAGTGGAGTGCCTGGGAGTCAGAAGTGTGCTTGGGAGTGTCAGACATGCCTGGGGTGTCAGAGGTGTACCTGGGGAGTGTCAGAGGTGTGCCTGGGGAGTGTCAGAGGTGTGCCTGGGGTGTCGGAGGTGTGCCTGGGGTGTGAGAAGTGTGCCTGGGGTGTCGGGAGGTGTTCCTGTGAGTGTGGAGGTGTGCCTGGCAGTGTCAGCAGTGTGCCTGGAGTGTGAGATGTGTACCACGGAATGTCAGTGGAGTACCTGGGGTGTCAGAAGTGCTTGGGGAGTGTCAGAGTGTGCCTGGGGTGTCAGAGGTGTGCCTGGGGTGTCAGAGGTGTGCCTGGGGGTGTCAGAGGTGTGCCTGGGGTGTCGGAGGTGGCCTGGGAGTGTGAGAGTGTGCCTGGGGTGTCGGAGGTGTTCCTGGGGAGTGTCGGAGGTGTGCCTGGCAGTGTCAGCGGTGTGCCTGGGGTGTGAGATGTGCCACGGAATGTCGGTGGAGTGCCTGGGAGTGTCAAGGTGTGCCTGGGCGTGTCAGAGGTGTGCCTGGAAGTGTCAGAGGTGTGCTTGGAGTGTCGGGTGTGCCTGGGGTGTGAGAAGTGTGCCTGGGGGTGTGCGGTGTACCTGGGGTGTCAGAGGTGTGCTTGGGGTGTAAGAAGTGTGCCTGGGGTGTCGGAGGTGTGCCTGGGAGAGTCAGGTGTGCCTGGGAGTGTCAGAGGTGTGCCTGGGAGGTCAGAGGTGCCTGGGGTGTCAGCGGTGTGCCTGGAGTGTCAGGTGTGCCTGGGGAGTGTGAGAAGTGTGCCTGGGGTGTCGAGGTGTGCCTGGGAGTGTCGGAGGTGTGCCTGGGGAATGTCACAGGGTGTGCTTGGGACTGTCAGAGGTGTATCTGGGAGTGTCAGCGCTGTACCTGGGAGTGTCTGAGGTGTGCCTGGGAGTGTCCAGACGTGTACCTGGGATTGTCAAGGTACTTGGGAGTGCCGAGTGCTGCTGGAGTGTCTGAGGTGTACCTGGGGTGTTAGAGGTGTATCAGGGAGTGACAGAGGAGTACCTAGGGTGTCAGAGGTGTACAGGGGTGTCAGAGGTGTGCCTGGGAGTGTCAGAGGTGTGCCTGGGTGTCAGAGGTGTGCCTGGGGTGTCAGAGGGGTGTGCCTGGGAGTGTCAGAGTTTGCAGATGTCAGAGGTGCCTGGGATTTTGGGGTGTGCCTGGGGTGTCAGAGATGTGCCTGAGGTGTCACAGGGAGTGCCTGGGAGTGTCAGGGTGTACTTGGGGTGTGAGAGTGTCTGCCTGGTGTCGGAGGTGTGCCTCAGGTGTGGGGTGTGCCTGGGGTGTCAGAGGTGTGCTTGGGGTGTCAGAGATGTGCCTGGGGTGTCGGTGGTGTACCTGGGGAGTGTGAGAAGTGTTCCTGGGGTGTCGGAGCAATGCATGCTTCTA
>NW_024717890.1:0-21904 GCF_018991925.1 Homarus americanus
GAAATAGATGAAGAGAATGTGGAAACACTGAACCATGAAGTGGGTTGAGAGGAATGAATGAACGTATGGCAACTAAAGTTAGAGGTGAATGTATTAAAGGTGAACGAGAATAGTTGACTCTTATTTGGGGTATTCTGTACGCTGGCTCATCTATTATGCAGGGTTTGATTTGCATAACTTAATAACACCTTTGACGTCAACTCTTATATTTGTCTAGCTAGTTGCTCAGTGTCTATGGGTGACTCAGGTGTTTAATAGCATAGCTGTATAAACCTTTTTCAAGTTAATTACAGCATTGTCATAGGTAAGAATTAAATAATTTTATGACGAAGGGAAAGTTTTAGAACACTTTCATTGGGTATACTGGACGATATTATTGACGTGTTCAGCAGTAGAACAAGGATCATCAGAAAGAAATACTATAAAGGAAAAGCTAAATAAAGATCCACAAGTCCTTCCTAGTCTTCACGATCATAAAATGCCAGCTGTGCACTTATACAAATTTTCGTTGGCTGGACAAAAGAGAGTTAGTCTCAGAGTTGTCTCTGAAGTCTTGGCTTGGAGACGCTTTGAAAGAAGTTGCCGCGCCTTCAAGAGCTGCTTCTCACAACTCAACGCTAATTTCTAGAGCTTAAGCTTAAGTAGAGTGCTGACATTGCTCTCCTGACTGTGTGCAAAATGTCAGCAAAGTATTGGTTAAAGTTTACAGGCTGCGAGTAAAGATCTAGCAAAATAGTTCCAGGGCTTCCATGACTTTGACTGGAGTTTTAACATGTTATTGACAAAGCTCTTCTGACTCTGGGCCAAATTTCCATTTATCGTAACAAAACAACAAAATAATATCGAGTTTAGATTTTTATGAAGCCTCTCTGATGATGATAATAATAATAATAACTAATAATAATAATAATAATAACAATAATAATAATAATAATAATATTAATAATAATATTAATAATAATAATATTAATATATCATTTTAGTTTGTATTAATATTTTGTTGAATAATATTTTTGAAATGAAAGGTGTACTGTGAATGGTATGTGGATATACATATTTGATAAGAATAAATTCCTTTTAGTCCGTGCTATAAATACTACAAATATTATTGAAACCGCTCTGTATGTGTCATGATTGATTTTCCACTTGTAAACTTGTCAGGCCGATACAGTCGTCAATATGAAGGAAAATGACGAGACTGATGACGATGGAGAAAGAAAATGAATAAGAGTAAAAAGTATGACGAAGAAAATAAATAAGTAATTGAAAAATGAAAAAAAAGTAACAACAATAATTATAATGGAGATGAATTATTATAATAACTTGTATTTGTGATGTAGAATAAGAAGTAAAAAAACCATAGGAAGAAAGTCGTCACTACTAAAGCTAATTACTCTTAACGTCACACCATCATTATCATCACTATTATCGTGTCCGTCCCTCAGGCAGCGACTAAACTCTGGGTACAATCTCCTCGTACTGAAAGGGTTAAGACATCGTCCTCAAGGGTTAATTCATAGTACTCGGGGTTAATAACTTCACACTCAAGGGATTATCCCCAAACGATTCTACTCCACACAGACAGACCCACGTACACAAGGGGTTAAAGTCATTGTATTCGAGAGGTTAAGACATTGTAGTCACTAGGGGTAAGTCACTGCCGAGGAGGTTTTATGGCTGGAGGTGGTATAGACAGTGATATACACGGACCAGAAGCCTCGGTCACTGTACTTAAGGGTTAAGCAGAAATTTCATGGAATCCAAATCGAATATCTACTTTCCGAAAATGAATAGTAAAAAAAAAAATACAATAATGGCCGGCATCCCACACAGTGTATTATTTTATACATGAAACAGTGAAAGCGACATGTACAATAAAATATTATATGTAGGGATGAACACAGTGGGAAATTTTAGCATAAGAAATAATAATTTAGCACTGAGAGTTTGCAGTCGATGCAGCAAAATAAATTAAAATAAATAAAACGTAAAAACACTAATAATATGGGATACAACCATTTCGAAAGTATTAAATTTTAAATATTTTTTTATAGTTCAATGGAAGTTTTTACAGTACGGCAGTTTTTATTTTATTTTTTTTATTATTTTTTTTTTGGGGGGGGAGGATTAGGGTTGATATAACACCGTCCATTGATTTAATATTAAGAGGTGACTGGGTAATAATACTCGTGGTGATGGAAGTGCATGAGGGTGATGGTTGGACTGGAGGAAAATATATTATGTTGAAATTATAGAAAATTATAGTTACAAGAACAGATTAGAAGGAGAATGAAAATATGAAAAGAAAGAGAAAATAGGAAGAAGGCAAGAGTGAGGATGATGAAAGAATAGAATGGAGAGAAAGAGAGAAAAAAAACTACAAAGGCAGACACACACACACACACACACACACACACTAAAAATTATTTACACCAAAGACTTAAAGCTCCCTTTTTTGTAATGCGTGGTAGTAATCTTATTAAAATGCAAAAATATCACGTAATGCCATTCACATTTTCAAACACGATTTATAAATTTTTGTCTCAGGTGTTAACTTTGCTATAATGTCAAACACCTACATATCATGACCGGGGTCAGAATCAGCAACATGTACTGTACTCTTACCAGGGTGACGGCAGGTTGGAACACGTGTAAAGAGTGTTTAGTTGACAGTCTTTTGTTATCTTCTGGGGGTCACTAGGCAAGTATTGTCCTTTTGTTTGTGTCACGTCCTGTTTAATTTATCTGCCTGACGAGTCGCGTGATAGTTTGTGAGCAGTTCAAAATAGGTCAATGAAAGGAAAGTCTCGGTTAGGTTTTGGTGAAAAGGTCAAGGTTACCAGAAGAAAAATAGAGAAAAAAATGGTAAGAAGGTTGATTTCCGCCAGTGTTTGTTGCCTAAAGAAGATACTTAAGATGTCATCACTAAAAACAACACCGGGAGATTCTCGGTAGTAAGTAGCTGTCAGCCTCTCTATGATCACATTGCTGATAGTTGACACAGTCTTGCCATAGTATGTTACGAGTTGGGGATTTAGAATATAGTTATACGTCTACCCAGATCCCAACAGGTAACAACAATAAAAAAAACAAAGACAATCGGACTATAAAAGGGTAGACAAAGGATGCGAGTTTTCGTTGTATATAATAGAGTACCATAAATCCCTTAACAAAATATTCAGCTTATAAATTACCCTTAACCAAACTTAACCTAAACATTAACAGTATATACATATTAATACAACATAAACAATCTTGAAGCAAGTGGACGTGGGGGAGTTAATACAAAATACAAGTACTTAAGTGAGGAGCTGAGATGGCTGACGAGTAAGGCTGAGTATTGTAGAAGACGGTAGGTAGTCACTGCACGTAGGTTTAGAGGATAGATGATCCTGTGGTCACTTCCCAGAGCCAAGTCCTCTCTCCTCGAATTGGAGCTGACAAAGAAGACTTTGAGGAGGTGACGCAACAACCAGGATAGGAAGAAGGGAAACCTCGGAGTGGTAACTAAGACGAGTCATACTCGTGTCTCGTCCCTAGATGGCGTTGCTCGTGGTGCTGGGTAGGTAGATCAGGACAATAGATGGCGTGGTTCGTAGTGCTGGGTGGAGGGGTTCGTAACACTATTAAGATAAGCATCTCTCTCCTTGTTTACATTTCACCACCAATAGAAATTAAACTTGTATTTCCATGAATTTTCTGTGGCCTGGATGTAATTTCTCATGTATAAAACAGTGAATATTGTCGATACTATTAACTTAAATCGTTATATATATTCTTAGTTATCAGACAGTCAGTATGTGTGAGAGTCTGTTACATTCATATGGAATCAGAAAGACTAGAAACTGATGTGAAAATAATTGTATGTTTCTGGCGTAACTTAAAGGCTCACACCAAATGACAAAAGATTCTCAAAAGGTGACCATTAGCTTTTCCCACCGAGTGTTGTGATCTTCTTAGCGGCAAAACCCTTCAAGAAAAACCACCAAGCGAGTATTTTTGTTGTTGCTCGCGATGTATTTTTAAACAATTTATATTTTGTATTTCCTCGTAGTGCGCATGAATAAGTAATTGTAGAATGATTTTTTTTAGATGTTTAAGATAGAATGTATTGTTTAGCCTGTTGGTGAGGGAGGGAATAGACAATAGAATGAATGTCGAAGATTAATCTGACTGAGCGAAACATGGAAGGGAAAACATAGAAGAGGGGGGAGGGAGAGGACGGTGGGAATAACACAAATAAAATGATCATGTTTCAATTAGGGATGATGGAGGAAGTGTATACAGTACACAAGAGTAAATAAAGGATTATAAGTCTTTCTGATACAAGGAAAAACGTGAGAAAACAGAAGAGTGAAAATTGATGACGACTTTTCGAGTGATGTAGAAATAAAACACACACACACACACACACACACTGAAAGTGATGATAGTTCCATCTTCAGTGATTCTACCTGACACAAAGATCGAGGAGAACCAATAAAAATAACGAAAGAAAGAAAGAGAGAGAAAAAAAAGCTAACATAAAAATCAAAGAAAAACGGTGAGCAGAAAATCCCAGCTGGTAATTTTGGGTCCAGCCAATCATACCCGGGGGACAATTAAGGCCTCTGGAGGCTAGTGGCAACTTTTCTCAAGTTTCTTAGAAGGCAGTGAAACAATTTGAACATTCTATTCATTCTCTCTCTCTCTCTCTCTCTCTCTCTCTCTTTGTGGGTTTTCCTCACCTACAGTTTAAGGTAATTTTCTTCTTCGTGTTAATGTTTACTGTACAGAAAGAACAAGGCTGTAGGGGTAGCTTAGTGAGAGCTAGTGCTGGTGTTTTGATCATGTGCTACTTTTGTCATTGCTACTTGTTACTTTGGTGTTAATCTTGCATTACTTGAGTTGCTTTTGTAGTCTTTTGTTATTGTTGAGTTAATCTTTTTCTTCTTTCTATAATGTTATTTTGGTTGTTATTATTTACGTTTGGTATTGTAAAGGTGTGTTACTGTGATGTTACTCTTCTCATAATTGTGTTTGTCACTTTATTGTTGAGTTACTGTTAGGTTAATACTCTGTTACCTTAAGTGCTTTTGTTGTCACTGGTTCGTTACTTTTATATTTCTCTGTAACTATCATGGTGCTCGTGTTAATTTTAGAGAGTGTGTTAGTTTTATGTTATTGATGTGCTACTTTAGCGCTACTTTTGCTACTTTTGCGTTACATTGTGCTACGTTTTATTAATTTTGTTATTGCACTGCCATTGTGTTGCATTCTATTTCGTTATTAGTTTACGCGTAATGTTGTTGCCGTTATCGTTCGTAATAATGTTAATATACTGTAGCTGATATCGCTATTTTATGTGCTTCAACTACTAGGGTTTTGAAGTACCCTAAACAGTACCGCTCAATGTTATTACGGTACACGAAAGAAAACCCAGGGACCTTCAGAGTGTTTTTCAGAATCTACAATGTTGTTTCTGTGTTTTCTTACGCCCAAGGTCTCAACTCATCGTTCTCTAAATTTTTTTTTATAAATTTCTTAAAGCATTATTTAAAAACTATATATGTAAGATAAATATTCTTTTGTTGTTAAATAATGTACTCGTGTTCAGTCTTAGATTTTTGCAGTTTTCCAAGTCAGATTTGTTCACGCTAGACAAAAGATTTTAAAGTTTAAGTAAGCTTTAATAAGTTATTTTTTTTTACCATTTTATAAATATTAACAGATAAGGTCTTAAACATTTTATTTTTTACATTAAACTTTAGGTAAACATTATAAACATTATTCGATCTCAACACATATTTTTCCTCTATTTTTTTGTTGAAGTGTTGTGTTTCTTTTTATATAGCTAAGGTCTTTCAAACACTCAATATTAGGTCATTTTTAACGCTAATTTTAACATTTCTTTTACAAATTAGGAAATATTATAATCTCTTTATTTTAATGTATTTTGGTGTTTTAACAACTGACATTAGAATCATTAATAACTAAGCAAATTCTTCCATATAAGATAATTGCCTAATATCTGAAAATACATCCCTAAACCCCTTGTGTACCGTGGTCTAACCCCTTGTGTACCGTGGTCTAACCCCTTGTGTACCGTGATCTAACCCCTTGTGTACCGTGGTCTAACCCCTTGTGTACCGTGGTCTAACCCCTTGTGTACCGTGATCTAACCCCTTGTGTACCGTGATCTAACCCCTTGTGTACCGTGATCTAACCCCTTGTGTACCGTGATCTAACCCCTTGTGTACCGTGGTCTAACCCCTTGTGTACCGTGGTCTAACCCCTTGTGTACCGTGATCTAACCCTTGTGTACCGTAACCCCTTGTGTACCGTGGTCTAACCCCTTGTGTACCGTGATCTAACCCCTTGTGTACCGTGATCTAACCCCTAACCCCTTGTGTACCGTGGTCTAACCCCTTGTGTACCGTGATCTAACCCCTTGTGTACCGTGATCTAACCCCTTGTGTACCGTGGTCTAACCCCTTGTGTACCGTGGTCTAACCCCTTGTGTACCGTGGTCTAACCCCTTGTGTACCGTGATCTAACCCCTTGTGTACCGTGATCTAACCCTTGTGTACCGTGGTCTAACCCCTGTGTACTGTGGTCTAACCGGTACCGTGATCTAACCCCTTGTGTGACCCCTTGTGTACCGTGGTCTAACCCCTTGTGTACCGTGGTCTAACCCCTTGTGTACCGTGGTCTAACCCTTGTGTACCTGTGTGTACCGTCTCTAACCCCTTGTGTACCGTGATCTAACCCTTGTGTACCGTGATCTAACCCTTGTGTACCTAACCCCTGTGTGTGTGTGTGGTCTAACCCTTGTGTACCGTTCTAACCCTTGTGTACCGTGGTCTAACCCTTGTGTACCGTGGATCTAACCCCTTGTGTACCGTGATCTAACCCCTTGTGTACCGTGATCTAACCCCTTGTGTACCGGATCTAACCCCTTGTGTACCGTGGTCTAACCCCCGTGGTGTACCGTGGTCTAACCCTTGTGTATGATCTAACCCCTTGTGTACCGTGATCTAACCCCTTGTGTACCGTGGTCTAACCCCTTGTGTACCGTGGTCTAACCCCTTGTGTACCGTGGTCTAACCCCTTGTGTACCGTGGTCTAACCCCTTGTGTACCGTGATCTAACCCCTTGTGTACCGTGATCTAACCCCTTGTGTACCGTGATCTAACCCCTTGTGTACCGTGGTCTAACCCCCTGTGTACCCTGGTTTAATTCACGGTACGCAAGGTAATTAATAATAGTAAGATTAAAGGTAAAATATAGGTATTACAGATAAGTATAAAATAACTCCTAAAGTATTACAGGAACAGCAGTGGCCATCAAGATATCCGCTGGTCGAGACAGAAATTCGTAATTTCCTTTTTTGTTTTTATTTTGACTATTTTTATTTTTGCTGCTGCTGCTATTATTATTATTATTATTATTATTATTATTATTATTATTATTATTACTATTATTATTATTGTTATTATTATTATTATTATTATTATTATTACTATTATTATTATTATTATTATTATTATTATTACTATTATTATTATTATTATTATTATTATTATTTTTATTACTATTATTATTATTATTATTATTATTATTATTATTATTATTATCATTATTATTACTATTATTATTATTATTATTACTATTATTATTATTATTATTATTATTATTATTATTATTATCATTACTATTATTATTATTATTATTATTATTATTATTATTATTATTATTATTATCATTATTATTATTATTATTATTATTATTATTACTATTATTATTATTACTACCTTTACAGTTACAGAAGGGGTAAAATGGATATAAAGTTTTTGCTGCCGTGTGACTTACTGTTTTGTTACTATTAATCTGATGCTGTTATCGTTATGGGTGTAAATATTATAATGTATTGCAGAGTTTTAACATTATAAGATCATTGAAACACCTTCACTACGGGACGTCGCTTTTGATATTTGATTTTTCATAATGCCAAGCGATTTTATTCAGCACAGAGTGTTTTGATGACTTGGTTGTGGGTGAGTGAGTGATGTTTGGTTGTTACTGTAGTTGTGTTGCGATGTTTGGAGGTGTTGTAGGGGAGTGTTGCTGTGTTGTAATTGCTCTTCACTACATGAATATTAATAAATAATGAATGATATTATGGTCCTTTGATGTGTGTGTGTGTGTGAATTAGAATTATGAAGTAGAACCTTTTTATAAGAGTGTGATTGTCGTTTGTCGTATATAAATTATAATGGTTGTTACATTGATACTACGAAAGGATTATTTTCTTAACACACACAGATTCCTTTAGTCTAAATGAGAAAGATAAGACTTAGCCATTTTTTTGTATATTTTTTTTGTACACCTGAAAATATAACAAATTACTGAGAAACACAAAGTTCACAATAAAATCACATTAAAAACATATTGCTCATTTGATTAGGGACTAAAATCGTAAATCGAGATAAATGAAACAAATTGATGAATCACATTGAAAATTTATGAAACTTAAAGGGCGAAGTGTTCTTACGGATGTTCACCTAACAAACACAATGCGAGTTACCTGTTCAGCGATAAACAAGCAAACACACACTCACACACACACACACACACACACACACACACACACACACACACACACTCACACACACACCACAAACAAACTTTGCAAAATAGTTCAACATTTCGTGACTGTGGTCTTAAGGTCAGGGTCAGGTTAGAGGCTACAACCACTCACTACTAACCTGACCAATTGACGGAGCCAACATTCACTCGAGAACCAGACGGGATAACTTAACCAATATTCATCACTTTTGTATTATAGAATTGATGTGTCTGTTCCTCATATACCGTCATCACATTCGAGCATTGGGATGTAATAAACACAAATGACCTAACCTAACCTGCCACTAAAACCAGATTTTCTATTACATAACGCTAAGACAGTGGTTCTCAACCTTGTTTGCCCCATGCACCCCTTTCACCATATGTCAGAATGTCATTCCCCCCTCCTTTCCAAGATTGTCTGCCTCAATAAGTGCATTCCAAATAATATGCATATAATACTGAAAATCCTTTATTTTTTCCATATTAGTACATATACATTTACAATTTTACATGGATTATTTTTATAGTGGAGTTTTACAAATTAAATGCCAATTGAAAATGTTGATGGATTTATAAAACTTGAATAAAAGTAAAATAGTTTTTTTTTTATTTATAATGAATTACTTAACAGACCAAACTGAAGCATAATGCAATAAACAAAAGTTCAATAGAATACCAGGATATTGTAAATTTGTAATTAATTTTATTCAGATGAAGATTACAGTCAATGAGAAACCTGTGATTGTTTTTTCTTCGCCAATTCTGGGATACGCGGAGGAGTGCTTGAAACGGCACAACGCAGGTCATTTTCTACCTCTAATCTACTACGTTGCTTCGCTTTAATTTGCAACAGAGTTGAAAAGCCTGACTCACAAAGATATGTCGACACAAACGGAAGCAATGCACGGATAGCTCTTTCTGCCACTTTTGGGTAGGAATCGCACATCAAGGGCCAAAATTCTGTGATTGATTTCTCATCGAACATATCTCTTGCTCCCGAATCAGTTTCCCCCCCCCCCTGAAAACCTGAATTCCCCCCCTGGGGGGAATTCCCCCCTGGTTGAGAACCCCTGGTGTAGATGATGATGGTGTAGATGATGATGGTGTAGATGATGATGGTGTAGATGATGATGGTGTAGGGGGCTTTTAAGAATATGAAGTGGTTATCTTGACCTTGTAATAAGACAAAAATAATTAAATTTTCTTGTTCAATGTTAATATCTGTTTTAACTTAATTTAACTTAACTTCACCTGAACTTATCCTAAATCTAATCCCACCTAACTTAATCCTAACCTAATGTGATCTAAGGTTAAGTTAGATCACCTATGGCCTAGAAAACAGTGCGTTAATGATCGAAATAAGGCAAACAGAGTATTGGGTTTTATATCTAGAAGTATAAGTAATAAGAGTGTGGAGGTCATATTGCACTAATCAGGAAGTACCTCGATTATACTGTTCAATTCTGGTGCACTTATTTATAGAATGTATATCAAATAACTGGAGTCAGTGTAGCGAAGAATAACGAAAATAATTCTGGGACTTAGAAACCTTCCATATCAAGATAGATTAAAGAAATTTAACTTGCATTCCCTACAAAGACCAAGAGTGCGGGGAGATATGATAGAAGTCTACTTCTGTAAGTTGATGTTGTTAAGGTTGTACATTGACAGTATTTGTTTGTTCCAGTATTAAGTGCGCTGCACTTGCTGGTGTTGAATGTCATTTACAGTGCATTTCCATCTTGCCCGGCCACAAAATACCTCATCTCGTTGACATATCCTTGGCCTGTACATTTTTGGGCTTCTTTTCTTATCGGTACTCTTCAACGAGCTCCCGAACGGACTGTACAAACAGGAAAAAGAAAATGATAAACAATACACAGCAGAAGACAAACAAAACTCTGTATAGAGTTTTGTTGTCTCTACTCATTCCTGGAAGTGAGGAGGGGCTACCCTCTGCACCCCCCGACTGTGAGGAGGGGCTAGCTACCGGCGGTGAGGAGGGGCTAGCTACCGGCGGTGAGGAGGGGCTAGCTACCGGCGGTGAGGAGGGGCTAGCTACCGGCGGTGAGGAGGGGCTAGTTTCTGCACCCACCGGCGGTGAGGAGGGGCTAGTTTCTGCACCCAATCGGCGGTGAGGAGGGCCAGCTACCGGCGGTGAGGAGGGGCCAGCTACCGGCGGTGGGTTGCTTCTGCACCCCACCGGCGGTGAGGAGGGGCTGTTTCTGCACCCACCGGCGGTGAGTGAGGCTAGTTTCTGCACCCACCGGCGGTGAGGAGGGGCTAGCTACCGGCGGTGAGGAGGGGCTAGTTTCTGCACCCACCGGCGGTGAGGAGGGGCTAGTTTCTGCACCCACCGGCGGTGAGGAGGGGCTAGTTTCTGCACCCACCGGCGGTGAGGAGGGGCTAGTTTCTGCACCCACCGGCGGTGAGGAGGGGCTAGCTTCTGCACCCTCCAGCGGTGAGGAGGGGCTAGTTTCTGCACCCACCGGCGGTGAGGGAGGGGCTACTTCTGCACCCACCGGCGGTGAGGAGGGGCTAGTTTCCTGCACCCACCGGGCGGTGAGGAGGGGCCAGCTACCGTCGGTGAGGAGGGGCTAGTTTTCTGCACCTACCGGCGGTGAGGAGGGGCTAGCTACTGGCGGTGAGGAGGGGCTGAAGTTTCAAATTCCACCGGCGGTGAGGAGGGGCCAGCTACCGGCGGTGAGGAGGGGCTAGTTTCGCAGCCACCGGCGGTGAGGAGGGGCTAGTTTCTGCACCCACCGGCGGTGAGGAGGGGCTAGTTTCTGCACCCACCGGCGGTGAGGAGGGGCTAGTTTCTGCACCCACCGGCGGTGAGGAGGGGCTAGTTTCTGCACCCACCGGCGGTGAGGAGGGGCTAGCTACCGGCGGTGAGGAGGGGCTAGTTTCTGCACCCTCCAGCGGTGAGGAAGGTCTACCTTTCACCAGTGGGGGAAGGATACCTTGCTCACCGTTCGGACGTGATTATTTTTGACGACCCTCCTCTGGTAAATAGAGTGGGATCAACTTGCAGCCAAACATTTTAGCGATATCGTTCCTCTCTTCAAATGTTAGGTGATAGGACGTCCATATGTGGAGTTATCGAGCTACACCTTGCTCGAATTGGGGATTCCAACTACAGGAGTATCCCATCAAGTGTATTATGAAAACAACAGATATCAGACAAGGTCTCGTCATAACTCGCGCTCTACGATGATACAGTATTTTGGAACAACCTGCTAGTCTTATTGTAGAGGCTCCTGTTGATACAGAGTCAGGTTGGAACTGTGAGAAAATGTTGAGTGTAGATGATGATAGTGTAGATCTACACTATTATCATCTACATTATCATCATCTACATGATCATCATCTACACTATTATCATCTACACTATTATCATCTACACCATCATCATCTACACCATCATCATCTACACCATTATCATCTACACCATCATCATCTACACCAGGGGTTCTCAACCAGGGGGGAATCTGATTCGGGAGCAAGAGATATGTTCGATGAGAAATCAATCACAGAATTTTGGCCCTTGATGTGCGATTCCTACCCAAAAGTGGCAGAAAGAGCTATCCGTGCATTGCTTCCGTTTGTGTCGACATATCTTTGTGAGTCAGGCTTTTCAACTCTGTTGCAAATTAAAACGAAGCAACGTAGTAGATTAGAGGTAGAAAATGACCTGCGTTGTGCCGTTTCAAGCACTCCTCCGCGTATCCCAGAATTGGCGAAGAAAAACAATCACAGGTTTCTCATTGACTGTAATCTTCATCTGAATAAAATTAATTATAAATTTACAATATCCTGGTATTCTATTGAACTTTTTGTTTATTGCATTATGCTTCAGTTTGGTCTGTTAAGTAATTCATTATAAATAAAAAAAAAAACTATTTTACTTTTATTCAAGTTTTAAAAATCCATCAACATTTTCAATTGGCATTTAATTTGTAAAACTCCACTATAAAAATAATCCATGTAAAATTGTAAATGTATATGTACTAATATGGAAAAAATAAAGGATTTTCAGTATTATATGCATATTATTTGGAATGCACTTATTGAGGCAGACAATCTTGGAAAGGAGGGGGGAATGACATTCTGACATATGGTGAAAGGGGTGCATGGGGCAACCAAGGTTGAGAACCACTGTCTTAGCGTTATGTAATAGAAAATCTGGTTTTAGTGGCAGGTTAGGTTAGGTTAGGTTAGGTTAGGTCATTTGTGTTTATTACATCCCAATGCTCGAATGTGATGACGGTATATGAGGAACAGACACATCAATTCTATAATACAAAAGTGATGAATATTGGTTAGGTTTTCCCGTCTGGTTCTCGAGTGAATGTTGGCTCCGTCAATTGGTCAGGTTAGTAGTGAGTGGTTGTAGCCTCTAACCTGACCCTGACCTTAAGACCACAGTCACGAAATGTTGAACTATTTTGCAAAGTTTGTTTGTGGTGTGTGTGTGTGTGTGTGTGTGTGTGTGTGTGTGTGTGTGTGTGAGTGTGTGTGTGTGTGTGTGTGAGTGTGTGTGTGAGTGTGTGTGTGTGTGCGTGTGTGTGTGTGTGGGAGTGTGTGTGAGTGTGTGTGTGTGTGTGTGTGTGTGTGCGTGTATGTGCGTGTGCGTGTGTGTGTGTGTGAGTGTGTGTGAGTGTGTGTTTGCTTGTTTATCGCTGAACAGGTAACTCGCATTGTGTTTGTTAGGTGAACATCCATAAGAACACTTCGCCCTTTAAGTTTCATAAATTTTCAATGTGATTCATCAATTTGTTTCATTTATCTCGATTTACGATTTTAGTCCCTAATCAAATGAGCAATATGTTTTTAATGTGATTTTATTGTGAACTTTGTGTTTCTCAGTAATTTGTTATATTTTCAGGTGTACAAAAAAAATATACAAAAAAATGGCTAAGTCTTATCTTTCTCATTTAGACTAAAGGAATCTGTGTGTGTTAAGAAAATGAATTGGTGGTCAGCCAAAACAACTGAGGGTCCACCAGAGGGCTTTTCTGTTGACCGAGTCGAATGCCTTCGTTAGGTCAATGAAAGCCATGTACCGATCACGACGCTGATCTCTGCACTTTTTTGATATCTGACGGGCAGCAAAGGTCATGTGAGTGGTACTACATGATGGTCTAAAGCCAGATTGAGATTCTGGGAGGAAGTTTTCTGCTTCAGGAAGAAGTCTGTTAAGGAGGACTCGGGCGATAATCTTGCCAGCTATGGACAGTAGCTGCCACAGGCTGACCGGTCTCCCTTGTTCTTATAAATATTGACGATGGAGGAAGTCTTTTAGACCTTGATATTTCCTCCTTTTCCCATATATTCTCCAGAAGAGAGTAGAGACGGCTGGTAAGCAGAGATCCTCCTGCTCTATACACCTCGGCTGGGATGCCATCAGGCCCTGAGGCTTTGTTATTTTTAATCTGTTTGGTGGCAATAGCTACCTCATCCAGAGATGAAGGATCGCTGAGGTAGGTCAGCTCTGGGTGCTGAAGCACCTGTTGGGTGGTTAGGATATCCACATCAGTGTTTCGGTTGAGCAGTGAATGGTAGTGCTCTTTCCAGCGCTGAAGGAAGCCTTCATCGTCTTTAATTGTGGAGTTACACCATCTGATGAGCGGAGGTGGTCTGCGCCGCAAGTGATTGGCCCATAAAATATTCTAGTGGGAGTTGTTCTGTAGTTAAAGCAACACCTTTATCATCGACGAGTACATTGATTGCCGGTTCATTTTCATCACTGGGATTTGGTTTTTTGTTGTCGGGTTGTTTATCAGCCCATGTTAGAGCTGCTCTTTGAAAGCATGTGCTACCGCTGGATTCTCCAGACGCTAAGTGTTAAAACCTGTTCTAGAGACTTGCTGCCTTCGCCGTTTTGGGATGACGTGAAGTGAAAGCTTGGTTTTGACGGGGCGATGATCAGTGTCGCAGTGGTGTAAGCCATGCATGTCATGGATGATGAGGACTTCTCTGCGATCTCTTTCTCTGACAATGATGTAGTCAATGAGATGCCAGTGTTTGGGTCGTGGGTGTTGCCACGAACCTTTGAACTTGTGAGCCTGCCTGAACAACGTATTGGTGATAGTGAGGTTGTGTGTAGCACACTAGCTGAGGAGGAGTAGGCCTTTGGGATTACACTTCCGGAGTCCATTTCTCCCTATGGTTCCTTGTCATTTGTAAGCATCTCGGGCAACTCTGGTAGCGAAGTCACCAAGGAGTACAACCTTATCTTCTCTGGGGATAGAGGTTAGCACTCTGTCGAGATCGGCGTGAAAGGCCTCCTTGATGTCTTCCTCTGTATCCAGTGTTGGGGCGTATGCACTGATAAAGAAGGCTTGACGCGAGTGAGATCCACAAAGGCGACCACCATCCTTACCAATCCAGCCTACAGCACGCAGCCACCGTAAACGTGGTTTCCTGGCCTACCCTCTTCCAGAAGAATGTATAGCCAGACCCCCGTTCTGAGAGTTGACCCTCGTCTGGGAGCCGGTATTCACTAACGGCTGCTATGTTCGATGTTATACCTATCCAGCTCTTTTGCCACAAGGGCAGTTCTTCTTTCAAGACGCTCATTTGTGCCAGTATCCAGAAGGGTCCTGACATTCCATGCAGCGACCATAAAAGGTTGTGTAGTTTGTTTTTGTTTGGATTTTGATTTTGTTTTCGACCGCATAAGGATGACTTTAGTGGGTGCGGTTGCCCAGCCAGGTTGGGTTTTTAGGCAGGCGTTGTTTAGGGCACATTTTCTAGCCCCCTCCGCGTGTGGGTTGAGCAGATTGGCACCTCGAAAGGGATGCTCAGTCGTACAGACAGGAACGGATTGCACTACTGCCTAGATTTTAGTGCATAAACGACCATCTTATTTGTGCCGTCCATGTACAGAGTTGTGACTAGCGACTCCCGACTGTCATCCCTGCCTGTCCCCGTCGCCACTCGTCCGTCGCCATAGGAGACGGAGTGGGTGAACACGTGCACAAGAGCACCAGGAGTGACGGATTTTATCCCGATTCAACTCACACACGCGCTTATGATATGTTTTTCTAACTCCTCTATTTTTTTTTAAATTGGACCAATTACCTATATTACTTCAGAAAACAGGACAAGCAAATTCTTGCAAGTATATAATGTTGAAATTTTATTTCGCAGATTACAAATTTACAGGTATTTATCATGATATTTATTTACATGCTAAAAATAGTGCTGGAAGAGCCGACTAGGAGGGAGGGTAGTTTCATCTCTCACATTAATAAGGTATCGAGACCTGAATATATATATATATATATATATATATATATATATATATATATATATATATATATATATATATATATATATAATGCACAAACGATTATTTCTCTCGAAGGTAAACTTGACTGTGTTTGTGGGTTCTTATGAATGGGTTTCGATTATTGCCTCCATCACACGAGGACCCCCAGACATTACTCTCCCCCCACTTCCCTCTCCTCGCTCTATATATTACTGTACAAACTTCGAAAGGGTGAAAGTTAACAGCCGGTGTCTCAATAAGTGTTCGTTGAGCAACACATCATGCAACAGGTGACCTATAACAATATATAAACAGCTATAGCTTGCCATAACTCTCTCCTCAATAGCTTCCTTAAATAGATGATTGTAACCATCATTTCTACTGAGAATGAATTCGATTATTGGGTCAAACAGTTTACTTCAGTGTATGACTTTTTATTAACTGTGTCAAACAGTTTACTTCAGGAACTGTCTGTTCACAACAGACTATGAAGCAGACAGCGTGGCGTGGATCACCTTGGTGTTGCGTGTCTTCAGAGAAGAGCCTTTCACTCACATGCAAGGGTCGTGCACTAAGAGGGCGGAACTATTGCCAGACTTGTGTAAATAGAACCGGCTAATCCGCTCCTACACGCAAGACGAGGCTTCATTCAGCCTGGTGTATGAGGTGGAGTCTGTCTCAGTGGCCGTGTCTCGAAATAAGGTTTGTTAATATCTGTCCCGGAACATAATTTGTGTGCTCCTGGTACAGGATTCATTGAGGGGTAAATGGTATTATTTGGTGTATCTTCTCGTAAAGTGGCTCTATAAGTTAATTTAGTCTGTAAAAGATACACTAAATTCTCACAAGTTTAAGAAAGAAAGTCGTAAAGCCCAGTGTTGATATTGACTCGAGTTTTCGTCACTATCCTCCTGTAGTAAAAGTGTTTTGTAAAGAAAATACTGTTTTGTAGTTACAGTAATATTTGGAAGCAGCGGCAGATGAGAAAATAAAAATAATATTTTAGCAAATATCAAATACTGACCACACAAACACACGCGCGCACACACACACACACACACACACATTGTGGGTGTTTACTTCTATAAATTTCCTTGTTTCGCTGATGGCTAGTGACTGGGCGGATATCTGAATGCTATCTTACTGACATAGTTACTTAGTCGTCGTTAAACACTATTTTCGGTTACAAAGTCATCATCCCTGCCATCGTCACCAGTATTATCAGGTCGTCATAATTATCACCCTTTTCCCTAATTATAATAATATTAATAATTAGTATCATCAGCAGTAGCATTATCATCACCATCACTCTTATTACAGTCAGCAGTATCGTCATCATCGTCTTGGTCGACGTTGATGTGTAATTATCACTCTTCCCACAGCCCCTCCCTCCCTCCCTCCCCTCTTCCATCATACATAACCCCTCCCTCCTTCCCCTCTTCCACCATATATCACCCCTTCCTCCCTCTTTCCCCCCTTCCACCGTACATCACCCCTCCATCCCTCCCCTCATCCACCAAACACCATCCCTCCCTCCCTCCCTCCCCTCTTCCACCATACATAACCCCTCCCTACCTCCCCTCTTCCACCATGCATCACCCCTCCCTCCCTCCCTTCCCCCCTCTTCCACCAAACAAACATCACCCCTCCCTCCGTCCCTCCCATCTTTCACCATACATCACCCCTCCCTCCCATCATTCACCATACATCACCCCTCCCTCCCATCTTCCACTATGCTTCACCTCTTGCCTCCCATCATCACCATCTAGACCTGGCCACCAATCTTCCTTGGGTGGCCAGCCTGTGTTATCTCAGCGCGGGCCATCTTCTCGGCGTCTGGTGGTGCTGTTCCTTAATATCACGATACAGCATCTCTTGCCCCCCCCCCCTCATCCCATCACCCACTCACATCATGACTATAAACATAAGTAGACCAGAAAGAGATGTAAATGATGTGGGTGGGCCTGTGATGCATCCCAGGGGCTTTTGTCTGTGGCTGCGGGTGTCAGGTAGGCGGGTAAGGGTTGGGGATGGGAGTCTTTCTGTTGCGTGGTGGCCGAGGGTGAGGGCTCGTAGTTGGCGGTACTGGTGGCTGCTGGAGGTATAAGAAGAGGAGATAGCGGTGTGAGGAGGAAGAGGGAAAAGAAGGAGCGGAAAGGAGTAGTAAAAGGAGGGAATTGGTCAATCGTTTAGGAAACTGGAGTGATGTGGTTGGCTGGAGGCGAAGGAAGAGGCAGGGCATGACATAGGAGGATAGAGAAGGAGGAGGTGGAAGGAAGGAAGGAGTTGGTTAGTCTTATCGGAAGCTAGAGTCTTACGGGTGGCTTGAAGAAGCGGAAGAGGGTGAGTGGCTTTGGTGGTTGGTAATGTATACAGTAGGTGCGTGTGTGAGGGTGTGGGTGAGAAATAATATAAGATGGAGCAGAAGTTTGGGTAGGTATCAAAATATGGGGATAGGATGATGTGACGAGACTCCTGCTGGTAAAAAGAGGAGAAACTATGACATCTCAAGTTGCCCTTTGATGTTATTTCTCTCAAATTTTTTTCTAAGTTGTAAAACGATTTTTTTTCAAACGGTGATGACCCGTGATGACTCTTGATGCCAAATGTTGTTATCCTTTTCGCTAGATTGTCACAACATATCTCACAAGGAATACTTTCATGTAAAGCTTTACCCACTTTAGATCTGGGTCATGATTATTGTCTGATAGCTTTTGGGTGTTTCATAATACTACACATTGTAATTTCCTTCTCTACATTGTTATCAAAGACATTGACCCAGATGTTGAAAATGATGCTCCGACTTTAAGTATCTTAAGCGGATGATAAGAGTAAGTATGTAATAATGAATTACTAATGAGCCAGTTGGCCCTCACTCTAGCTGTTCCCCCACGCCTGAAGAATAAATCATAAGTGAACGTTGCTGGCTCTCCGTCGTGTTAAAACCCGCCTGCGTGTACTGTACTGTGCCGTACTCCCTGTGCCGGTTGTACTGCACGACTCGTGACACGCCGTCCGGTACACTATTACGGTACATTGTCATATAACTAATTTCCTCGAATGACCTTTTAATATTTTCTGCAGATAAAAAAAAAAAACAATGTCCTACTAGAAACACTCCTCCAGTCACACGTCGTCTATTAGTGTTTATATTATATAGTAGTAGATTATCTTTATTTCGTGTCCTTGTCTGGCTCTGTCTTTTCCTCACCAAGACACACTCCAAGAGGCTTTCGTGTTCACTTTACCAGAATGTGATGAATGACCATAATGATCACACCTGACAGCCGGCAACTAACACACTTGACAGTTGCTGTACCCTGGGGGAGGGCCTGAGTACCTGGAGGAACTACAGTGCTACGCCGCTCATGTCATTAAGAGAAATACTCCTCCTCTACAGAATACTATTCTAGACCTTAACGAACTCGTTCATTGAAGTTGTGAGAGACACTTTCTTCTCGGAAGTCGTTAATGACTATAAGGAATGTGGCAGTTTAGAGCGCAAGTTGATGGTTCCTTGTAGCGAGGGTGGTTTTGGGTACAGCACCACTACTATTGTCTGTATGTTTATGTGGTGTAAACAACCAAGAACTTTAAAGTAGGTTCATTAAGTCAGCTTGTGCACCAGACAACAGATGCTAAGATAAAAGAAATATACGTAAAACAGTGGGAGGTGTGAGTCTATGGCTTCACTAGGAGAAACTCATACTGGTGGGGGGCATGAATTAATGATTACAACACAGGAGGAAGTTTAATTTGTAAGAGAGTGATTCTGAATAGCTGGAGATGAGATTAAAGGTAAGAGGACTTTAATTTAACATGGAGGATGAGAGAGAGTATGTTGGGGGTGTATGTTTTAAAGCGGGTTAAGAAGACTCAGCTCAGCCTCTTAGGTGGCCGTATTGCTCAATAATTTTATATTATTTGCCTATTTCTGGTGTTATTCAGTCTCCAATAACGATTAACTCGTTGTGCAATTAAGAAAACTTTATATATACAAGTATATACATGATGTATACTGTTAGTGGAGAGGTAACTTTGTCTCATATTTCGAGCATAACTTTGGATATATATTGATTAAAGTTTAACACACATTGCTCTACTGGGCCACAACAGAGGAATTTTGTTCTTGGATTCTCAACCCTTGTGTTTGTTCCACTATCTTTCTTGGTAGATTATCATCAATGTCCGTAAAATATTGTATCGGCGTCTGGGACTTAAATAATAAAAATGAGAAGAAAAAAACATATGTGGTAACAGCTGCAAAATATTCCGAATAAAAGAAATATATTGTGTGCCATTCTGGCCAAAAGTAATGTAGAAACCTGAGGAAATTTTGGTAGAAAATCCTCTAGTTTTAAGATGAATTGATAAAATGATTTTGATTATTGATGAGAAAGATATATTAGGTTTAAAGACACACAACAACACGTTTTTAAGTACATAATTTTAAAAGCTGGTTTGTTAAAAAATCTAAAGTTTGTTTTAGAAAATAGAATATTTATATGTTCAGACGTGAAATACAGTACAAGTGCCCATATTATACATAGACACCGAAAATGGCTTCAACCACCAAAACACCACAACACGTGACTGAAACCCAAACTTGTTATAAAATCGGCATGATGGATATGCCACTTATGGGAGTATATAAGTTTCTCCATTATCTGTCATCCTCTTAAGGTCTTATCCCCTGACTGCCGTCGTTTTCTTTGAAGTCTTTTCTTCCCCTAATTTATCACTTCCGTCTTTGATGGGCAAGTGACACATCTATAGTTATTATAAATTTCAAACGGTACATTAGTAAATAAACAAGTGTTATAGCACACAATGCATGGTAGTGAGCATCTCTGAAGTTTGGCGTCCATAGTTGATACCTACAGTCAGCCAACTAATAATAACTAAATGAATAAATAAATAAAATACAGCCAGTTTTATATATATATTAAACTTACGGATACTGTTATGTTGTTCTGGGAAAGGTTATGATATATAGTGTTGTTTGTTTACGTGTGTGTGTGAGGACGCTGAGGGTGAGGCCCCGTGCGGGGTCACAAATACCTCTCGCCGTGTAACAGGTGCTGACGGATTTATACATTTTCTTACTCCGCTATATGTCACCATCCCCGAAGCATTAGTCTCTGTCCTTCCTAACGCAAAATACTTTCAATTGTTTTCATTTAGAGTGATTATGATAATGTTTTTTGGCTGGATAAATTCATGATGCATCTACTGAACTACAGAAGGTTGCAGCTCATCACGACACTGGACACACACATCCCGTTTTGTTATCACTTAAACACATATTTGGAAACATTTGGTTCACCTAAAGATGAGCCACCCCAAATTATTTCACTTGATTAAACACCCTAACGCTACCTGAGGAGGGTTAGATTAGATTAGGGTGTTTAACCATAAGATAAAATTAACTGGGGTGCCTAATATTCAGGTGTATGAGAGATGAGAGCAGGTGTGTTTCCCTGCCACTACCACAAAACAGTTGTAAGATCTTGCTGACTTCAGACTACCAGAGATGACGTAATAGACTAGCACGAGTCGTAACCATTACTTCCACGACGACTGCTTTGTCTGTCAGAGAATGGCCCGCTGATGGCATCTCCGATCTCGTCGTGGGTTCTCAATGGCCTCCAGAGAGGGACTACAATTGAGAGATAACATGTTGGATGACTGGTGCTCTGATGTAGAGGTGGTGAATGTAGAAGAGAGACAAGGGGATGAGAGAAAAGAAAGAGGAAGGGATAAAAGAGAGAGAGAAAGAGGGGAGGGGTGGAAGAGAGTGTATGAGAGAGCCAGGGGCAAGAGAGAAAATAGAAGGTGAGAGAGAGAGAAGGTGAGGAGGCGTGAGTGAGAGACTTGGTGGGAGAAAGAGAGAGAAGGTGAGGAGGAGTGTGTGAGAGAGCCACGGGGAAAAAGAGAAAATAGAGGAAGAGAGAGAGAATGTGAGAAGTGTAGGTTAAAGACAAGGGGGAAGAGAGAAAATAGTTAAGAGAATGGGAG